>NC_083639.1:23473117-23776783 GCF_963576545.1 Limanda limanda
ATTAAGAAATGTCTTTGGTAGAAGGACACCTTACAAACCGGTAAACTAATCACAGTGACAGCTAAATAAAAAGGCTTTTTTTTAAAAGAAAAAAACAAAAACGGACAATTTCCATCCTCCGACAAGATGTCCCTGGTTTACTTAATTAATGTTCCACTTACTCTCCTGTTAAATGTTGATACACTGGGTTAAATAGAACTTAACTAGAGTGACTTTGGATTTTTTTGCAGGAGTATTGACCAGCAGGTCGGGAGACAGATGGTGATAGCAACAGTATGGAGTTAGGCGAGGAAGATAAGGGATAAGTAGTTGGAAGAGGCGGTGAGAAAGAATAGAGCTATAATGGCGAGTAGCTTAGTGGGAATCCAGAGTGTGGAAAGAGAGGGTGAGGAGAAAGACCCAAATGTATGGTTGCTTAATTTGGTGGTACGGATTTCAGTGTTGAGTCCATCCACTAGCGCCAACATGAATCATGAGGGGTGGAAGAGTGAAATTTGGCTTTTAAGTGCAGAAGGAGAAAGCACAGAAAATGTGTAGTGTTGAAAAGGTCAAAGTAGCTAAAGTGGTAGGAGTGGGAGAGAAGAGGGTTAGTGGACACAAGGGGGTGATGTCCTGAGTGCTCCTCGGTGCTGGTATGAAAGAACTTGAGTGTGCGAAATAACAGTGAAGTGTGCTCAAATAATGAAAAGGGGAGTCAAGAAAATCGAGGTAGAAATCTTTTGGTTGAGTTTGAGACAAAGGTGACACTACACTCTGGATTTATGAGATACAATAGAAGATAATATATACTGTGCCTACAGTTGTTTGGGCATGTGGCTGAGGTAGGAGAGAAGAAAGAAGATGTGCTGGGTGTGTTTAAAATCATTGCTATGGTTAGTGTGGAGAGGGAGTGAAACAGAGGAAGTGTAACTGTGGAGGTAATCAGAGCTAACAATTATGGCAATGAAGTGATGAGTTGAGGGGTACAGCAGATAAGAGTGAGGGAAAAGGTTTCTTATGCTCAGGCAGTTAAGGGACAAGACGTAAAAATGACGCAGAGTGAAATGCTGAAGAACAAGAGCTGATAAATCTGAATAGAGAAAATAATGAATCTGTGACATTTATAGCAGGGGGGATGAAAACTGAGAAAAACTTGTGTGGATAGAAGACAGATATGGAGGAGGGGTGTACGGCATTATGAAGGCAGGGGGGACCCTACAGAGCACTTGTTGGAGTGAGCAGGAACATGTTGGACTAAATCTGTAGGTTGGGGTGTACACATGTCACGTTATGCTAACACCAGAAATGTATCTGTGCGTGACCCCATGCTGGTTTCCCCTAATATGGCACCAATGTGTGATTTGTCATGTGTATCAAGAAGGAACCATAGGGGGTGACCATTACCCACTTACCTACTATCAATGGCTGGAGAAGGCAAGGGAGGGGTTATATATGAGAAGGATGCAATTTCAGGATGACAGCAATAGATACCTGAGTTAGACTGGCTCAAATAAATAGAATCATTTAGTATTAAAAAAAGGTGAGGTATAATATTAGTAGTAAAATAATCCATTTCTAAAAGGCAAACTTAAAAAGGGAAACATGGTGGGATTACAAATGTAAAGAAGCAGTGAGAAATATAACTAAAGCATTTACGTTAGTGAAAACACACAATTTCCAAAATAAAATTCAGTTCCATCAAACTGAAGCAGTAGTCAGGAGAACGATAATAAAGGTCAAGCAGATATATTGGATAAGTACAGGATAACCACTAAGGTGGTATGGGGGATGGTTAAAAATAGATCGGGGACAGGAGTGGGATAACCAAGTTGTCATGAGTTGTGGAAATGAGGTTGCAGTATCCAATAAAACATCTTTTTTAATGTTTTTAGAGTTCACTGTTCCAATAATTTGCCTTTTAACATCTCTTCTGAGAAGAGAACTCACAGAAAGAAAACATAACTAAGCTATGGGGCACTGAGGAGAAAGGAAAATGGTGACGATGAACAAAAAGTCCTAATTAGATGACATATGCTACATCATGTTGAAACACACTACATTACCGTAGTGGTAATGAAGGATCCTTTGTCGCGTTGGCATCGGATGGTGGTGGACCACGACCGAGGCGGCGGCTGATGATGGATCATAACTGGCGGCAGTGGACAATGACTGTGGACTATAGTGGATCCCATCTTGATGCTGGATCATGATCTTGCTGGCTGCTGACCATAGACATAAACATATGATGCAGCAGGACTACTTGACATATAGTATTGAAGTTATCCTTCAAAATGTTTACCCTCATCAATGCTGCTACAAACTTTAATCCCGATGATGTTGTCCTACACTTGACATCTATTGCACTTCTGTCTGTCCTGGGAGAGGTATCCCTCACATGTGGCTCTCTCTGAGGTTTCTACGTATTTTTAGTTGTTTTTCTTTACTCTTGCTGAGGGTTAAGGACAGAGGATGTCACACCATGTTAAAGCCCTATGAGACGAATTGTTATTTGTGAATATGGGCTATACAAATACAATTTGATTGATTGATTGATTGAAATGAAAATGGAGGGTCTGAAAACGTTAATGTAATTTAATAAAGTCTGGGAAGAAGAGTCCCAGAGAGCTGGGAGGAAGAGATCATTGCTCCGATACGGAAACCTGGGAAGGATGCCAGTAAACTGACAAACTACAGGCCTATTGCCTTCACATCACGTGTCTGTAAACCGATGGAACAGATGGTCAATGAAAGGCTAATGTTTTTCTTGGAGAAAAATGGCCTCATACCAAGGTGCATTCAGGAGGGGAAGGGTCATTATCGATCCTGTGTTGTGCCTGGAAGATGCAGTACAGAAAACTCAAGTAAATAAAGTGGATAGAGAGGCTGATGATCAAATCAAATGTTAGTCAGACTTTCTGAGCGGAAGATCCAACCAGGATAAAATAGGATCAGAACTATCAAGTGAAAGTTATGTTGATAATGGAACACCTCAGGGGAGAGTTATATATAATATCATTGTAAATATACTATAAAGATATGTGATGTAAGGGCTTTGTGGAAAAGAGGAAGTAATGTAGAGCATATGGTTAAAAACACAAGAAGAGAGTTGTAAGGAGAGGGACCAAATTGGGATTTGATTTGTCAGGAATTCGGGCAAGTCATTCTTTTCACATGAAAGAAACTCAGAGAAAGTACTAATTAAAATTATATGGAAGTGTCTTTGGGTGAATTTTACCATGAGAACTACAAGAGAGAGCATGTCAGAAATGTGAAGTGTAAGTACTACAATATTAGGAGTGTCTTATGAGTGGAATATAGAGTGCACACTGCACATAAACATACATATGAGTGTGTGTGTGTATGTGTGTTTGTGTGTATACGTAATGAGATAAAGGCTTGACAGTGTGGTTGGTCAGCAGCTTGAGAGGCTGGATGTTAAACAGGTTCACGTTCCCTGTGTTTCGGGCAGTGAAAACATTGCCAGCATCTGCACTTTGAGCTGAGGCAGGAGAAATGCCACTGAGGCTCCACTTGAGATAGCTGCGTGTGAACTGTTGGATAAATCTGAGGTGGCATGGAAATAAGTCATCCAACCTAAGGAGTGTGAAGGGCCAGTTGGGAAAGGGTGAGGACGCAAGATACAACAGCAAGAGACACGTAAATGAGTTTTGTCCAACTGTAATATTGTTTATAAATCCTGATTGGATGCTAGAAACTCTAGGTAGTAGATTTATAGGTGTGTTCAGGATTTTACAGATCGATCAAGGGATCAACTAGTAGATAACACAGGGGCTGCAGTTGTAGATCTGTGTAATAGAAGTGAGACACACTTCTATAACTTGTTTTGTACCATTGAGATATAGTATATGTGCCATCTTGATACATTTAGAATTGATCAAACTTGAGCTATCCCTTCAAGTCTGTATATGGATCCTCTCTTTGAAGGACATGGAGTCAAGTTGGTCATGTGACCTGTTATATATGTACATTTTTGACATACTCTTTAGGTCAAATTGACCCATTTTGACAGAAGTAAAGCAGAGTTCAAGGGGGGACCTTGACACTGTCGCGAGAACTGTCTTTGCCCAGTTTCACTAAGAGACAGGCAACTGCTAGTCTTTGAAGGATCATGGAGGTATCTCCATACAGTGAAAGAGTAAAACAGCATTAGAGGGATCATATGGTGCCAATAAGGAACAGGAGTCATACAGGGGTCAGTGGGTGCCATGGTTGGCACTGAAATGCCACCTGCTCTTGTTACAACAAGGAAAGAAAAGGTCTTTTCTTATAATTTTGCTTTCACCCATTATACTACAGTTGTCTCATATATGCAATGGAAAAACACAAACGTCATCATTATGAAGACATCACATACGGCTGCAAAGGTCAGCGCTGAGGAGGACAGGAAACCAGCAATAATCCTTGACTAACAATGCCAACAACGGAGGAGTGGACAACATTGACAAAGTAACAGGCAAATACAGTCGGAAGAGGAGAACCGCCCGCTGACCTCTCGCAGTACCTGCAATGCATGTGAGCCGAACCCTATACCAAGCAAGCAAACACAAGGGGGCAGAAGAGGAGGAGATGCAACCTCTGCTCTGCAAAAAAAGACAGCAAAATAGGGACAACGTGCTGCAAATGCAGTGTTTAACGGTTGTTATGGTTATACATGGTTGTACAAGTTATCCCCTTGAGATTTTCCTCTGGATATCCTAAGATTTTCCTGGTGCTGCTGGGTTGTCTACAGGCTGTTCACCAGAATGACTAAAAATACATGTGCCCATATCACACTCCTAACTGGTCACCAGCAAAACCTTTTGCTTCATGGCATGCACTGTTTTTTTAGTCAGGGGGTTACTGATATTTAAATGTTTTTCATTTTTAAGTCACTCTCTCTAAGGACCAATCCCCTTGTTGCTATAGCCTGATACATGATATAAACGTTGCACTATCTCTACTTTACTATTTAAAGCACTATGGATTTGTGTGCATTATATTATTATTATTAAAATATGTTCCCTTCTATTCTATTATGTGTCTTTGAGAGCACTTATGCTGTTGCCAGAGGTTCGTACCGGCATCATGCACCAGCTGGTGTCACCCTGTGCACGCTGACTGTGAGATCTAATGTTGCCGTTCTTCCACCACAGCGACAACAGCGACAACAGAAACATTCTTCCAGAGACAATGCCACTCTGTTCATAGACCTTGCAGTCCATGGTGCTCAGTCACACTGGATCAGGAGCCATGGCCCAGAGAGAGGTTCATACATTAGAGTTTCTTAGATTTAGAGCTCTGCCATGTAAAACATGAAAATCCAACATCATTGCAGTAAATTAAATAGAGACGATAATAAAAAGCCCTAACCCTAATGTCCCCTTTAAGCGGAGCTCAAACTGCATACCAGTACAAACCTGGATAGTCTAGTCGGCTGCAGCTGATACCACCTCTAGTACATCCTCCTGACTTATCTGACTTACTATGGAAATTATGTATATTGTTTTACTGCCACTACTGTGAATAACACACATTTTTGTGTGTTATGCAATAATACTCAAAATAATTGATACAATTTGAACATCTCAGCTTCAAGACCCTAGAGAACCAGGGGATACACGCTCTCTTCACAGACAGTTTGAAGTGTCAGCTGTAAACCAGGATCCTTTCATGTTTTCCTCAGTGGGTTTGGTGCCTTACACAAAACAGTACTTCACACAGTGACAGTTTTGCCTCACTCTAGACCAGCCACATTCCTACGACACAACATGAATGATTTTTAAATAAATATATAAGTTCTTGGTAGACCAGTGTAGGACTGAATGTCAATATAAAAATGTATTATGATCTCTCAATAGAAATAAATCAAATTCCTTTATATTGTATAGAATGATTTTCTAGCATGATTACAATATTACTCATAATTACACCGGCTACATAATACCAAAGTATAGCACATTGCATAATTGGGCTCATATGGTATATCTAAAAAACCTCTATGTGTTCATCATTATGAAATGATCATTTACACAACTTTGTGCAGGATAGGGAGTTTAATGAATAAGACAAGGAACACTTGTACGAACAAGCATCAGAAAAAAGTACAAAAATAGTTAAGGACAAAATTACAAACATGTCCTTGCATGACTGTTTTATCACTGCACTTCAGCTCAGTGGAGCCAGGAGCATTGGGAAGCCCCTGGACAGAGTGGCCTTCATTGCCACTGCTGTGGCACTTTAACCTAACGGAGACACATTAGGCGACTTCCCTTTATTAATTAGTTGACTAATAACAAGACTAAAGAGACTCCGTTGGGGAAAATACAGCACACATGTTGTTTACTAATTACTGTGTTAATGACCCCCTTTCACCGGCTGCTGTCTTAATGGGAAGGTGTTTCTAGATGAGCAGGATTTCACAGAGCAGCCCTACAGAGCTATGTAGCTCATTTAAAGATTCTGGCATCTACACCAGTAGAAGGTTTACTTTCTGTAAAGAGCACTAAAATAGTTTTTTTTTCATATTGAAGACCCATCTATTCTGGTATACACGCATATCAGTTTATGTGAAAGAACACACCAACATACTCTTGCTTTTTAAGACAGATCTACAACATGTTTTGCCTGAAAGGAGGCAACAGCCTTGAAGCCTGAACAAACTGCTCATCTGATTTCATCAAATGTACGGCTCCCAGCAGCTTAATGTTACATTTTTAGTCCTCAGTCCTAAACCTGGCACATCATGTGGACAGCTTTAGAAATGGTCCTTACTTAAATAAGACAAGGTATGTCAGATTGTTGAGATAGAACAAGATAAATGACAGTATTTTTTTGAAATATATTAAAACATGTACATTTGCAATAGCAATTTAGTTTAGTTTAATGCAGTTGGGAGAGTCATTAAGGATATATTATTATTATTAAATAAATTATGGCCAAAACAAACACCAAAAACATGAATATTGCATCCAATATCCCCTGATAAATAGAAATTCTAAACTCCACTGCTTGTGTATGTAGCACAGGTGTTTTGATATAATAAGTCTTCAAATCCAATCAGACAAACTCCTCCACAGCTACAAGATGCATGCTACACTGTTTTCACAGTGAGTGTTTGTCGTATGTGGTGCAGGTACACTGATCGTTATGTGTTCTGCTCCTCAAACACGGCTTAGACCAAGGAGTTTTGGGGAAAATACTTATGTGGCAGTAGACCATACCACGGGGCTCTCCCACACACAGCCAGAGACACAACTTTTGCTCTTAACCATACTTTATTATCAACCAAAAACAAACTCACGAACTCCGATTCTTAATTAGAGATAGCTGAAGGGATTGTATATCCTCGGGATCCCCCGGCCCGAGCTGGAGAGCATTGCTTTGGAGCAGAACGTCTGGAGCACCATGCTCAGCCTGCTTCAACCTGACCTGGGATAAGCAGATAAAAATGGAAGGACTGGAGAAGGTTATGGGCCACATCATGACCTATTTCTCGTAAAAAACAAATCCCCCACAAAAAACTCTACTTTGCTTTTCTTGGCTTTTTATTTGATACACCATACTTTTTCAGATTAGTTGATGTTTTTGTTTTCATTGTTGTTGTCTGCACCAATGAAAATGAGCATTCTTCCTCAACATGTCGTCTGAGGTATTAAACAAATAAATGCATGTGTGCAAGAACAAATATGGCTGGCTGATATGAAGTATAGAAACAGCCGCACTGCTTTCTGCTCATTGCTGAGTTAATTTAACACCTGCTGACAGTGTAAAGCACGTCCATCTGCTACCATGAAGCTACAGCCAATTGCACTGTGCTTCATTATTAATCCAGAACAACTGTAACTAAAGATAGAGAACAGGGTGGAAGGACTGGTTGTATTTTATGTCTTTTCAGATACATGTATTTTTTGTATTTCACAGACTTGTGAGTATTTTTATTATAAGTCAAAGAGAAACAAAAATGAGACACTGAGAATACTATACAGACATTAAAATGTTATTTTAGTTGTATTCGTTTAGTTTTGAATGAGTTAATTTAGGTGCTGGAGTTTGTTTGTTTTAGAAGAACCAAAACAATAAAAATAAAAAATATTAAATTGCATGGCGTTTTATTCTTAGCATGTACTTCATGCATTGCATAACTTAACCATACATTGCATTGGATCAGGTTGAATTGCATTGTGTTAATTCAAATCATATTGAATCACAAAGCATGACAGGTGTAATTTGTATCGTATTGCTTTAATAACTGCTTAACATTGTTTTCGCTCTGTACTGCATCACTGACAACACACCAAGCTGTGCACCACATCAGCCTCAGTGATGCGCATTGATAATGAACAAAATTAGTATGTCAAAATAACAAGAACTTTTGGAACATGCAATTTACCCCATTAAGAAAGGGTTGTTCCTCTCAACTCAAATCAAGTTTTATTAATTGAGTTTAATGACCAATACTGTTAAGACAAAAGCGGTTGTTGTGGAAATGAGGATGACATCTGTAGCTGAGACCAACAATGCCTCTTAGTAAAATAGAGAAGAACATGTGCAAGCGCACAGAAAATAGAAAACATCAGCTGACTTCAGAAATTCCTCCCGTGTCTGTGAGGCTTAGAGGAGCAGCTTTGAGCACCTGGGAGGATTTGTGGGCTCGAGGCAGAGCCATATCCTGTTTATGATTTCATGAACATGTAACTCATTACACATCCCAACACTGTGTAATCCGCACCCTGGTCCCAAAACCCTCCCAGATCCCTTAAAAATAATTTCATTTGGGCCAGACGAGAAGAAGAGAGGGTCTAGACACAGTATTTCGTACTTCATACACTAGCATTTTACACACTAGCTACGTGTTAATGTTGACACTGATATTGGCCATGAGTGAATTGTTCAGGCAACACAAACACCATTTTTTTTCTCTTTGAGGAGCTCTCATGGAATCAGCAATGGGTATCCTACTGAAGAACCAGTCTCCCCTTAATAAATGCAAAGTAAACAATACAATGGTCAAAAATACAGCTCCAACATGTAAGAGGGAGTGGGAGTTATCGTAAGTCTGTGCTGCAATCATAAAATGAACTGATATGCTTTTGAACAAGCTCAAATACCAACAGTATTTAGTAATTCTGCAAAACTTGAGCATTTATTTGCTTGTAGTGCAGCAGTATGCACTACTTCGTTTTGTTTAAAGATACTGACACATTTTGAGAAGATTACCGAGTCCAGTTAATATAAAATTATGTTGGAAAGCTGATAAAATGACTTCAAATTACCCCATTGTAAGAGGGTTAAAACAACACACTACAACACACCCATGGGATAGAGAAGTGGGACCTTGTCCAGCAGGAAGTGAGACCTATGTGCAGCAAGATGTTTGTTGTAAGATGGGAATAGGTGATGGACTGCAAGATCTCCTGGAATTCTGACCCTACCGCATCAAATTACTCATCCAATCTGTATTCAATGTTCTGCCAAGCCCTTCCCATCTCTATAGTTAAGGACATTCTGAAGAACAGTTGTCTGGAACAGTGAGCAAAAATGCATCGGATATATCCCATCACCCTACTCCTCAAAACACATGAACATGCAGCTTTTCCGTTACTCACTCGCTAACTTCTGGCTATCGTCTCTGCTTCAACGTGGCTACTAACTACATAACACACACACACACACACACACACACACACACACACACACACACACACACCTGCTTAGAATGCAAACGCATGCAATAACCAAGCTGTTGACTCACCTTCATTTAAACCACTGGAACAGTTTCATTGTTTTTATGCCAAACAAGAGAATGAATAAAGGCCCTAGAAAATCCTTTACGACGAAAGCTTACTTTATTATTGACATCTATTTCTCAAAGACAGTATTATTTCTGGGTTTCATCACTGCCTAAATATTTCCTTTCAGCCTGGAGAGAAGTTCTAGTGCTGTAGCTCCATGTTAGGTGGAATGTGACAGAGCTGCATCGGCTGATCAAGCTGACTCCAGTTTGGAGATGAGCTGCTGTTGAGAAGCAAACACAGATCTTAAACCAGGCATGTTGGGCCAGTGCCCACTTTTCACATGAGCACAGCTGAATAAATGGGCTGTGTGGCAAACTGATTAAACAGTGTGGTCTCAGATCTCAAACATTGGTCATATCAGAGCTGCAAGTGTTAATACTTAAAGCCCATTTTTCTAGCAACACCTCCTGTTGGTAGGTCCGTAGGAACAGGCTGGTGTAGAAAACAAACAAATACTTCTCACAAGTACATCTTGTAGGCCATATAAATACAAACCATTTACCAATCATAGTGAAAGAACAGCTGTCCTGTGTGGAACTGTGCATTTATTAAATTTTCTGTTGGTCTAACTCTTATTTTACGAGTATTTCCAAGGTTCTCCAAAAGGCCACATACCAGCGGTCATTCAAGGAAAGGTAGTGTTGTAAATTCTCATTTCATCTCATCACGCCTCTTTAGTAAGACAGAAGCAAACAGATTTGAAGTGAGAGTCAGGAACAGATTTTTAGGTTTTGAAAGCATCCTCAAAGTATGGAGGATATTTGTGGATATTACTTCAAAAAGCATATTTGAAAAGACAATTTTAAGCTTTATTTGAGCTCTTAAAAACCTATGTACATCAGAAATATTACCCTGATTCTCCATTGCAAGACATTAGCAGCCAAAATGATTATAAACCCTTGGTTTGACCTTTAACTATATTTTGTAATGTAAACCCTTGTATAATATCTAGATTATCTATATAAGTAATTAGTAACTAAAGCTGACATGTAAGGCTTTTAAAAATAGTGGAGTGGGGGTATAAAGTAAAAACCCCAATAAAGTAGAATACTTAAAAATATATTCAGAGAATTTATAGATGTAGATAATATATATGATTAGTTACATTCCACTACTGAGTAAGTGCAAAGTTTAATGTCTAACACTCAGAGGAGTAGGGCCCCCAAAAAACAGAGGGATGAAGACTTCCCCCTATCACTCCAGGCATTTCAGTTCAGAGATATCAAGCTGCAAAGGTTGGAGGCTTAGATGAGATACCTAAGGGGGATGCGCTTGAAGACATGTGGGAGGAAGTTGTTGATGATGCTCCCGGGCACAGAAACAGGGAGAGATGGATTCACCAACACTGTTAGGCATTCTTTGCAGTTTAAACCTTTCTAAAAAAGTGTTATATCACAAATTGCTGTGTTCGACAAACGTCTGACTGGTAGTCCATGGATGGATTACCAAAATAAATAATCTGTAACTCTTTATTGATCCCTACCTGTTTGTTTCAACATACCTACAGTCAGCTCGGACATAGTAGATCAATATAAAATATAAAATTATAGTATTAGTAATAATTACACAATCTGAATATGAATAAGAGAGAATCCAGGTTTTCCCCAAAGCAGATTTTCTTCTGAGTTACCTTACTAAATTAAACCAGAAACAAATGTTTACTCTATGTTTTTTTCTAACTATACTATTCTGGATGGTAGGATTTTACAGCTAGTTTTCACAAACTTCAACTGTATTGTTGGACTTTGCCAAATTTCTGATTCCAGCCATTTTATTGGCTAATCTTTTGAGTCATATGGGACCTGTAAAGTCTGCTCAGACTCACAGTGTAACACTCAAAGCTAAAGCTAAGCTGCCTACAAACGATATTAGTTGCTTAATAAAAAATAAATAATACTGTAATTGAAAGTACAATTGAAACTACCAATGCATGCAACACTGTCCAGTTGGATGGATGAAAGACAATTTGTTAAGGATTTGCTGGCCGACAGTAATACCAATTTTTCCTGTTGGAGAACATACTAATATGATAACACTGTATCCAGATAGTCAGTAGGGTTTTTAAATTTAACACATTGGCTCAGAAGATAGAGCGGGTTGTTCACTAACCAGAATCAATCCCCTATTCCTCCATTCTGTGTGTTGAAGTACGTAAATAACGTGAATAACCACAGATTGTTCTGTGGCGGGACTAGCACGTATAGGTTTTCCCAAAGAAATGCATCGCTTTTTGTGTGAACACAGCACTAGTGGGGCCAAAATGTCTTTAGCTCAGCAACAGGTACTGAAGTCATGTATTTGATGTGCCATAATCTGCTTCATCATGAAGTTTTTATTTTGAAATACCCTTTCCTATTTACTTCTTGTGAGTGTTTTTTTCTGACTTTGTTAGTTATATGGAAGTGCTCTCCCCCAGTGTCTATATTGCACTGGTTTGTTACATGTTGAATGTTATGAAGAGTGGAGATCATCTCTTTTCACCACAGAGTGTGAAGCTCTTGACCAAAATGCCTCCCCCTTAGAAAAGATATTCTTATTTCTGAGTACAGGATATTACTGCTGATGTCAGATGTATGATTATGCTGCTACAGACTCTGCCATAACTCTGTTTTGCATTCAGCCACAGTGCACTCTGTTCCTCCCACTGGGCAATGGACTGGGGATATGTAAGCTAGAAAGATTTTCATGATCAAAATCATACTCAATGTATTTTAGCAACAATTTCATCTACATATACATGAGTCATCATTGTGCAGGGTCACATTACTGTCAATTTACTTACTACTCATCTCGAATGTCATCGGTAGTGAACTCATTTTTTCAACAGCAAACAGATTACAGATGTTTTAAATTGTGTTACAAATGCAATTTTAAGAGACAGTGTTGTCAACACATGGTGTCGTCCCAGATTTCATCCAGAAGGGAACTGAATACCCTTAAATTTCATAGTCAAACAGCCAACTTTATTGTCCAACTTTATGTGAGATAAATGATACACATGACACAGTTAGTCTATTTCTTATATATTGTTGTTTTTCTTATATTGTTGTTTTTATGTTCAGTGCACCAACGACACCAAGTCAATTTCCTATATGTGCAAACATACCTGGCAAATAAAATAATTCTGATTCTGAATCAGTTGGAGTTAGTGCAACTTTTTTCCTCAAACCCCACAGACTAAGGCCCCAGATGTATGGTGTTTCACTCAATAACAATTGAGTTATAACCCTAGTTGTAATTTTGTGGAATTTAAACTGTCCAAGGAATTAGAGTAAGATAAATACTCAGGGTAAGTGACTTTGTTGAGTGCATTTCCCACAACCTGAACAACTACTACCATGATGTTAACAACCTTGACATTAAGTACCAGGAGCCAATACAACTAATAACAATGACTTCTGTGTCATACAGATATAAAGATATGCATGCTCTCAGCCTGATGTTTACTGGCGGGGCTGGTGGGACCACAGGCTGAGGCAGAGATGCGCCTGGCAGCCACTGCAGCTGTATGCCACCCCTGTGACACCAGCATGGCCCACTCCTGGTCAAACCCCCCTCAGCATCATCTCATGATATTGTGACACTCATGGTGGGCCTTAGTGTGAGTACTTTTCTGTGTCATGTTTATGAGCCCTCAAACATGCCAATGCAGATTACACATCACCACCGTGGCAGAGTCCAGCTGCCAGCGTCTGCATAATCCAGGCTCTGAAGACATTTTCTGAAGGGTACGGATTTGGCCCAGTGGAAATATCCTTGCACGATATCACATGTGTCACACACTCTCAAGATGGGGAGGAATATGCCCGTCGAAGGTGGTGGGGAGTCAGTGGCAAGCTGTGATATTGTTTATAACTCAGACATAATTCACACAAGGGCTCCAGACTAACTTTTTACATTGTTTGCACTAACTTTTTTATTAACACATAATTTAGGGGCATCCAAAACATTGTCACTGCACCTTATATGGCTAGCATATAAATTGGTAATTTCTTAATTTGGGCTGGGTATTGCCACTGATTTTCCAAATTGATTTGATTCTGATTCACAATGTCTTGATTCGATTTGATGAAATATTGAGTAATATTGAATGATATTTAATTGCACAATACTAATTTTGCTTGGATATGTGTAGCTGTACATGGAAACCTCTTACTTGGTGCATCATTAAACATATTAGATAATATATTGTCCCAGAAATATTGTGATAAACTAGATTATTGTCATCATTTTGAAAACATTTTATACTGATATACTGCAGTGGCTGTTTTCTGGCCGTCCATGGGAAATGACAGGGCCTTTGACAACTGATTGTCATGCTCACCAAACATGGTGCAAGAGCTGACCCTAGCAGAATGTGTCAACTGGACAGCTTTTCAGTGCCGGTGAGTGGAAAATGGCTAAGACACCATTTTGTGTCCCCTTCCTCATGCCTCACTTCTCCAGCTGTTGGTCCTTCACCACAGCTATAACATATGCTGCGCCTATTTTGCCCAGATTGGTATTGAGCCACCCTCTCATGTAACATTTCCTAAAATGCATTCACACACACAGGTATGTGTCTTGCTCCCTTATCCCTTAAAATCGAGATTTAGCTTTGGTGTTACACATGCTTGGGAAAGCTCTATTTGTTTGTATCTCAGTTTGAGGTTTCGTTAAAGTGTCAAAATGGCTCTGCTGTTGGCTTTAGTGTCTGCAAAGACAGAAAATGACATGTCCTCTCTGTGGCCCCTTTATGCCTTTAGGCCAAGGGGATGGAAACTCAGCTATTTTATGTCCTAACCTGGCTTTTCCGTCTAATAGCATCACTAGCTCTCTCAGATCAAAGATGATAACTTTGGATCAATTCTCTCTCTCCTTCATACAAGGAGGAACCCATTTGTCTTCTTCTTTGCCCAGTGCTTGGCTGTGCTGCTATGATGCCAGCGTTTTTACTTTTTCCAGCACCTATTTGTGCAGTACAGAGAGCAATCTGAAGGGCTTTCCCTGTCTGCACAGTGCCTGTCACACAGGCCATGTGAAGGTATTTCACAGGCATATCTCTCCTCTGGGACAGACCCCCAAGAGACTATCAGGGCGAATTCCAACAGGGGAATTTCCTCTTCCAGGGCTTTGCATGGAGGAATGCAAGTGGAAGACATTTGCACTGCAGCTTCTTGGCCTTACCACTGCTCTTTCAACCTTTTTTATCCGTGGGATATCTCCTGTTTCTCGTCAGAATGATTAATATTGTATGTTTTGAAATGCGCCTCTTGTCTATCTGTGTGGGTAGAAACACTCATCTGTGTATTATGCTCCTTGATAGACTGTTTCAATGAGCCTTCTAGCAAAAGGCTTTATTGTTACCAGCCCTCATCCAATCAGAGGCCGTATTTTTCATCCTACAATGCTGCACCATTCAGGCACTGAAAATGTCTTGTGGTGCGTCATTATATATATTATTATATTATTTTATATTATATTATATATACGCATGATGCTATGGCTGGGCTTGGACTATTTATTATAATTCATGGCTTTAGTGACGTGTGTTTGTGCTTGTGGCACATTGAACCAGGGAGGCATGAACTTAATTCTGTTTTGCCTTTAACCCACAAGCAAGAGCCTTACTGTAATTTGAAGTGTTTGGTATCTACAATAACTTCCATAAAGGTTCAGTGTCTAGAATTTAATGTTATCTGGCAGTGAACTTGTTTATTGCAACCAACTGAACAGTGGCGGCTCCTGCCAAATTTCTCAGGGGGGGGGCAATTGTTATGATGATGACATAAGGTTCCTGTTTAAAGGGTAAATAAACCCAATTCAGCTAGACATGGTCTCATTGCATTATAAACATTTGAATAAAAGTAGTTTTTTTCCAGTCACCACACATAGCAATACCCAGTGTTGAGCTAGTTCACACTTAAAAAGAACGAGTTCCAAGTTCAGTTCATGCAGATGAAAATGAACTAGTTCACGTTCACAGTTAATTTTTTATTGACAGATTCTGTTATGGATGATTTAGGGGACAAACTAATAATCATGTGTTTAGTAATATCAATGGTGTCGGATCATGTCTCGTGTTGTACTGAGCACAACATGTTGACGAGTAGTTTTTCACTGCAGTTTGACAATGAAAGTCTTGAAATCGCCTCCCGACCCTATTGAACAGGGCTCGACGCTGCAGCGGATTGGACTTTGATAATCAGAGGCAGCGGACGGGACAAACTGTCCTGAGAATTGTATAATTTAATACATAAAAAATGTAAATAATTAGGATTATAATGATAATTAACTAAATGTATCACTATTTTCCTTTTTTCTTTGGTAGGGTGGCTCCCTATCCTTACCCTACTCCAGCAGCATGGAAAATAACCTAATTACCTTTCAGGAAACAGAAAAAGATGAAAGGTTCCTGTGGAGGTGGCTCAGTGAGCACCTCCAGCTGAACCACGGAGAGGGGATTGGCATAACTGAGACTAGCTGGCCAATCAACTCTCCCTGGATTAAAAAGGCAGCCGCCGACATTAAGACATTGAGCTGAGCTGCAGAGCTAGGGGCCATCTGAAACAGCTGGGACTTTAAGGTAGAGTTTAAGAGTTTTGTTTTATATTAATAAAGATGCTGAAACCGGAATGATTTGTCTCTGACTGCTGTGGTGAGAGCCCTGTGGCGTGGTCTACTGCCACAGTTGCTTTCAGGGCGACCAAAAACAGTGTATGTTCTCAAGATTCACTCATAATTCAATATACTCAAATGACAGATGCCCAAAAATCTATGAAATAAGATTTGAAAACATGTCTTTGTGATGATGGAATCATGTTGCTTACCTGAAGCAACTTTGGTCTGCATTTCCTTAGTTGTTTGTCTTCCTGTCAGGGCCATCAATGCTGGTGTTGGTTTTTGTGAGACTGGAAGACTGTTCCCAGTCTTTGTATACAGGCTATACACTCTATCCCTGTGGTAAGGAGCTGTTTCCAGGCCTTTCAACTGACATTATCAGGATAACTGTTTTGATAACCTTTTATAGCCCATGTATTTTGGTAGGCGCATAGTATACTGTTACTGAGACATTTTAGCCTACGTCTATAACTGTATTTTTTGTAATTCTGTCCAACAGGGTTGTCAGTAATAAGGCCAGGGATTGCTTTGTAAAATGTAACCTCAGTTATCAAATTTAGGGTAAAAGGTCTAAATCCCCTCTTATTCTGATGGAACAACCCTTATGGCCCATTTATTTCTTGCGAGATGCATTGGTGTCCCCAGTACTGTGGGCACTTATTTACTCAGACCACTAGCGTGTCTATAATTGCTGTCCATGTGCACATGTTAGCTACAGAACAGACTATTCTCATCTATGGTTCTCTGATGGAATAAGCTGGTAGAGCATGGCTTCTTGTGCAAATTCTCACACAACTTACTCTCTGTCTTCTAGAATCTCATCTCCTCTGAGAACTCCTCCTCTCCCAATGCCGCAAAAAGGCTTATTGTGCATGTCTTTACCAAATATCCAACACTTTGTCTCTAAATTCAAGGTCTCCAGCATTAAAGCTTTAGTGTTGTTCACTAGTTGGATAACAGACCATGCTGAGTTGGACAGCATCTATTGCGTCTTCCAAGATATTTAACATTCAACATGTTTATTTCTTAACCTAAAAGCAGGATTACAGTAAGTTGAAACAGCACTACATAACGTCACAAAACAAGGAAATATAGAAGTTTCAGAAAGTGTTCAGACACTTTACTTTTTGCACTTTTTGAGATGTATATAAAACTGATACAATTTCCATTTTTTTTAACCTTTTTTCAGATTGACCATAATGACAAGGTGAAATTATCTTTTTAGAAATTCATGAAAATATATTAAAAATCTAAAACAAGCAATAACAGCATTGAGTCTTCTTGAGTAACTCTTAGCCGTTCACTCCTGGATATGGGCATTTCACTTCATTCTTTCTAACAGCTTCAGTCAAGCTCTGTCAGATTAGGTGAGAAGTGTCTGTGTACAGATGTTCTCCGGAGTCCAACATTTTTTTTTGGGCCACCAAACGAAGCCTAAGACCAGTCTTAGCTGTATGATTTGGACTGTTGCACCAGTCACAGGTCATTTTGAATAGGATTTGCCACTGGACCTCTAAGCAAAAGACTGAACTCATCCCTCGTCCAATTATAACCTGTCTCGCTGTCCCTGTTGCTGAAAAGCCCACCATAGCATAATGCTGCATGCCCCAAACTAGTGTTTGTCTCTTCACACCAGGGATTTCTTTCCTGATGCTCTCAGAGTTATTTATAAGAGAGCTTTAATATGACTTTTACTCCCAGTGGCTTCTCTGTAGTCTCTCAACCTCATTGACAATCCATTTTTAGTTTCCCTTGTCTACTCAATTTTTTTTTTATAAATTACCAAATTAACTTAACTCACAACTCCACAAAGTCACTTGAATGCTTTATGTAAATTTTAGCTTCTTTTCAGCAGTGAAAGTTGAGACTGATTGAATCACGTTTTCCTCCCAGGGCTCAGTGGAGTTGTGTGCACTCGCTGCTGGGACCATTCAGTATTGCAGACTCTTCATGTACATGCTGAACTTAGTCAGTATGTCAAAGAAAGTCAAGGAAACTATTTTGGAGCTCACTTGATTTGTTCATGTACAAAAGTCAGACATAAGACAGTATACTGCCTCTGGATGTTATTCTGGCTGCCTTTGGATTTGTTGCAGATAACTTTGACAATATTACTCAGATTTAAATAGTATATTTGTAGTTAACTTAATTAGTAAATGAAACGCCTATTTAATTTATAAGTAACCAGCTTCATGTAGCCTGCAGATGAATATTTTGTAAGGATAATGATACTTCTACTGTAAGCAGACATATCCTGTTATTGTGCAGTGCACTTTTGATTTGCAGCACCTAGCACATGAAAACTCAAACATGCAAAGAACTACTGTGAAGTTAAGACCTCAGATTCCCTTATGGCAGGATTACTTAATGCTAGTCATTAAATTACCTTTTATCATTCATCTTATGAATTACACATCTAATCAGACACAATACAGAACTTTAATAACACAATTTTTGGGGTTCATTCATTTAGGATCAAATTTGGACTGAGTCCAAATGGGCACATACTGCAGTGTGTGTGTGTTTGTGTGTGTGTGTGTGTCAGGAGCCTTTTGCATTAATAGGAGCATAACAATTACATTGAACCCACGCTATAACACAGGATAATCCATGTGTTTTATGTATATATTAAAAAATTTGGGCGGTTGTAGAAATGCATGAAAGCATTTAATAAGGAAATGAAAGGTATGTATGTGTGTGTGCCGCTTATCAAATAGTGCATGTCATTCATTAGCTGTTTTCCCCCTGTTAGACATCAGTCTAATCACATCTCTCTGCAAAGCAGTTAGGAATTATTTTTGAATTCATCTTCCAAATTATGGGCAAAAGCCCAGGAGAACCCTGATGGGTTAAATCTGCAGGGCCTCCATGCAATTACCCATGCTAAAATGCAAGACATGTTATTAAATCTAACACCAGTCACTGTAAAAGCTAAAGAGTGCATTTGCTTTTAGGATAATTTGTGAGAAATCATGTGATCCGACTAACGCAGATCTTTACAAGTCATTGTAATGGTGGGAAAACAGTAACCTTCTTAAATGTCAGCTGTTCAGGAAAAAAACTACTGTATCTCAAAGTTGATTGCAATGAAAGAGCAGTGGCTCTTTGAAAATGTATTTTTATAAGGTATAAGGTCATATTTAGTAACAGCATTTCACAGTTCCATTTATCAATCCATTACTTATACTGCTTATCCTCTTTATATTTGAGCTGACATTGGCTGAGAGGCAGGGAACATCTTGGACAGATCACTAGCGTTTATTTTCTGCTTTGTTTGTCTAATATATTAAGTAGATAATTGTTTGCTCATGTGCTTCTCTTTTAATTTACTCCTATTATTAACTATTCTGTTCCTTTTCTGCTGCAAACTGAACGCATCCTTTGTAACCTGATATACCTTTTCCAGAGCATAATTATGCAATGGATGTCATATCATCATATTTTAATTACCTTCATGATTAAGCTTACTCAGTAAAAAACATGAAGCAACTCAGTAGGCATAATACCACCCTGTCATGACATACACACAGAGTGGCCAAGACCTTAAATTAACTTGCGTTTAGATGTGCAGGTTTATTGACACATTATTAGAGATGATAAGTATTTTTGACAGCACCTTTCCCTAGTGCATTTGATTGTAAATTCATAAAAAGCCTCAATGATTTAATCATGAAGTCATCATTGCCATTGTTGTTGTTATATTTGTTGTCAACAACAACAATAACAACAACAATAACAAAGGAATGCAAGTGTATTATGTTGTGACATGATACGACGCCCTCATGATTTGCCATCAGCCAGTCCTGCGTCACTGGGTCAGTTTGTCTACCCCAAGGACCCAAAGCTTTTGCCCCCACAGAGAGCCAAGATGAACCAGTTGTTATTCAAGCACTGTATGACAACCTCAGCCGCCAAAAAATGAACACTCAAAAGTGTAAACATTGACGTTTAAATTTGTTTTAAATTGTTTAGTTTGCAACAGATGTAAACTGCTTGATTGATGTGTTGTGTTTGTGTTTTGTCAGCATTTGCAAAATGGTCCGAAAAATTACTTGCAGTTGTTTTTGGTGCAGTACACAAACTAATTATTTAGTAGTCAACAATTTTTATGCAATATGGTCTCCCAATTCTAATTAAAGAAAGTGTAAAGCTCCTGAGGATAACACAGGTTCAAAATATATATTATTAAGATTATTATATTATAAAGAGTGCACATGCAGAGGCAGCATCTCCAAGGTTATGCAGAAGTTCAATAGCCTCAACCAAAATACCAACGAACTGAAAACAGTATCATCAGAATCCTTTACATGGGAGAGATAGAAAGAACAATTTAAAATCATAAAACAGTGAGTGTTGAGTTTTACTGATTACTGCTAAAGGAAAGATCGTCAAAGTAGAAATAAATAGAATTATTTATTTTCTACGAGTTGTAACGAAAATATAGAAGCAGCAGAGGGCCAAGCACAACATGACTATCATAGAAAATATTTTGAATATACACAGCACAGCTAGTCCACTATGTTTTTACCCAGCCTTTTTCAGAAATCCACATGTTCTACCTTTTGAATTCTAATGTGTATAAGAGAAATTATGCTTAAAAAACTGCATTTATAAAGTGCTCTTTTACATGCGGTATATTAATATAAACATGTGGTTGCATAACTGTTTTCAACAATACCAGTAGTGTGTGTGTTCTGCCTCAGATCTCCATTGACAACTTTGAGGCCACAAATCATCCGGTTTATCCTGTAACAACCTCCCTGCCCCGTCAAATTATAGAAGTATGAGCCCTGAGTGTACAAATCAGCGCGTATAGCTCGCAAAAACACAGACGCCTTCGGTATGTATTCTTCATGCCTGTCTTGATAACTATGATGAATTTGGTAGTTAAAACATTAATGCAGCTGAGGGAGCGCTTTCATCCAGAATTTTCTGCGTAAGATAATTGACCCCCCTATCCCATGTAAAGGTCACTGAGAATCAATGAACGTGTGAAATATTAATCAGAGTTCTCCATTTGTTTAAAAGGGGATGAAATGACCTTTATGCAACATCAAATTGATTATCGCACAGTGTTTGGAAGTGCTTATTGTACCAGACTTAAGTCCTGCAGGCTTGAGCTAGACGTGAGCTTGAATGTATTGTCCAAAACAACAATGGCTAAGAGGGAATGTTGAGGGGTGAACTGTCTCCTCAGATCTTTTGTCAAGGACAAATGAACACCACAATCCAGTATTGTTATTGAGTGTAACATGCTCATGGGTTCTTTAACAAGTGCATCAATTTGAGACTTTGAGAGAGAGAACGAGGCAGTAGAGACTGAGAAACTATTCATTAAAATCAAATTAATGTCAGCACTGTTACTCAGATATTGAGAAATTAATTTTTGCTTTGTTTATGTGCTAAAAACAACTTCAGGAGAATAATTTGGTCTACGAAATGTCTTGTTTTCTTCAAACCTACCAGTGGGCTGAGGCTATTTCATTTTCTTTGCAGTATGAACGAACATGCCCTCAATGTCATTGTCTGCACGGATGGACTGGGGTATAAGAGTGGATTCATTCTGTCAAAGCACTGTAGATTAAAAATGCAGTCAACAAAGGGCACAGAGGACTAGTCTGCCACCGTGATTGACACGTCTGACCTAAGTGAAACTGATAATAGCCCTGGATGTAGCACTACATTTCCTTAAATCCTTGACCTTTCAGATGTTTGTCCTGTATATCCTGTGAAATGGGTTTTGCTGCTTCCTGAGGAATGGGAAAACATGTTTTAATGCATCAGTGTGTAGCTCAGGCAGAGCTGCAGCAGTCAGGGAGCCAAGAGTGATTCAGATATAATGGTTTTCATCACATTGAAAATCACTGGATTTGAAAAAGAGAAGTGGTCTGACATAATTTAACAACTTTGGTCAAGGTCATTCATTATTGTTTGCAACAACCAGTACAACCATTGGTATAATTAAATCCTTATAGGCCATTACCAATAGTGATTCAGTTTACTCGAAGAAAACAGTTAATCAAACTGTCGAATCAGTCAAATACATCTGGGCCAATGCCCATATGGGAGGGAGACTATGCTCAGAAGACAGAGTAGTATTTGATTTTTAGGTGGAAATGACTGATAACGTTTGAGCAACAGATGAGTTTCCTTGGATTAAAATAATGAAGTATAAAAAGATAATTCATAGTCTAACTCCTCATTATGTTCAAAATATCAGAAAAAACCCTCCAACTATACAAATATTGTAGAAATCACTGCTCTGAATTGAATTTTATTCAACTTGAGACTGAGTGCTCGAGCGAAAAGTCAAGCCACACAGAGCACCTAAGCAGCGTACAAATGCAATAACATCCCCATGAAAACAACTGGAAAAAATGCCTCTCATGGCCAGAACTGCATTCTGTTTGCCAAGGGCGTAGACCATTACCATGTTCATCCATACAGTGCAGATCAGTAAATACTCTATGCAGCATGAAATCATGCAGTTATGCCTTAACAAATGAGTATAAACTGCACTAAAGAGGTTAGGTGTGAAGACAACCTTTAAGCTGCTGTATCTATTCCATCTTGCGCTACACACAGAGGTGTTGTGGGTATCTGTAAATCCCTTTCCCAAACATTCATTTAGAAGCAAATCACCCATGGAGCAGCAAACAGGGGAAATAAAAGAGATAATGTGATGCATGGTGTTGTCTGAGGCTCACTGAGGAAATGGCTGTGAGTCCCTGAAAACATGTTTGCGATCAGTGTCTTTCCCCCCCGCTAACAGAGGGGGAGGGCTGCTGACGATGTGTGGGAGAGAGAGAACCGTGCAAGGAAGAGGGGAGGGAATACAGCCTTAAGACCATTAGCTTTCTATTTGAATGAAGATCAAGATTGTCTCTTCACTGCAGCCAAGTCTTTAGGGAAATGTAGATGTTAGCATGTTCACTTGGACAACCCTGTTTCCCCAGTCCATCCATCCCTCCTGCATATATGCTTCAGCCACAGTTTGTCTCAGGCAATCACTGAGCTGAACCACTGATGAATCCAAGCTGACAAAATGCATGCTTGAAGCAGGCCTTGTTTGGTTCCTAATCAGGAGCTGTTTTATAAAAGTACAATACCAGGCAGTAAGAGTTATAGCTGAAGGTTTTTTTTCCTCTGGCTGGGCAATTTCAGTGAGGGTCAGGGATCATCAGGAGAAAAATTGACAGAGGCTAAACTAGGACAATGGAAGAATAATAATAATAGGAAGAAGAGAGAAGCAGTGATGCAAGAACAGACCGATGTCGAGTGATCAGTCTTCCTGAATGTGAGGCCATTAGCGAGGACAAAAATAGATGTTCGTGATCATGTCCATAGTATTAAGGGGTAGTTTTATGCTGCTTGGGATCACATCAATAGTTTCTACCTTTTTGTCACAAAAAACTGTTTTCACATTTTCATAAAAAGTTTGCATGTCTGGTAACTATTTGCACAATTTGTTTGAACACATATATCAACAGCAGCTCCAGAAAGTATTTATAACTCATTCACTTTGCACCTCATTTTGTTGCAGTTTCATTTTTAAATGTATGTTTCTATTTTTGCTCATCAATCCATTTTGTATTTTTATTAAAGCCCCTTTGGAAGTAATTACAACTTCTTGTTCTTCTTGGGTTAGTCTCTACAAGCTTTGTAAACGTATGTATGAGCAGTTTATCCCATTTTTTCTGCCAGATCCTCTCAAGCTTCGTCTGATTTGCTAAACTACCATCTTCAGGTCTCTCCACAGATATGTTACACTCCTTGTTGTGTAGGTGAATCTCCCCCTCACAATTTCGTTCAGGGTGTGAAAAATTGAGAGGGATGACAATCTGTAATCAGTCCACTATTGAGCAAGAATGGTACATCTTATAAACAGGTTCTGCCATTTAATAAAACAAGGCAAGGCATTTGTCTGTATATACATGTTCAGATTGTTATTAAAGGTGTCTGACATTATGGATTGGATTTATACAGAGATAGAGAGAACAGCCTGTTTAGAGCCTCACGACTTAATTTACTGACATCTATGTAGAATACACACAAACATCACATTAAGTTTGGGGAAATCAGTTCATGTTTAAACAAATTATCTACATTATGTATCCAGCAGCTTGATATTTTGGGATGGTTACAATGGATGTTTGTTGTAATTATAATATTTTATTTTCCAAAATCTAACACTTAAAAAACATACTTGATATATTTAGAGTTTTTCACTGAGAAGGAGTAACACTCTTAGCAAACCAACACGAGAAAATCTACTTTTGAATACAAAGAATAGTTTGGTCTCAGATGTTAAGTCAAAATAAATATTGTCAAACACAGAAAAGAGAGGGTGGAGAAGAAAAGGAAGATGCACAGTGTTATCTGAGCTGGAGCTGTGCTTCTTTGGAAACACAGCACAGCAAGTGAACCCTCAGCTGACTATCTGTGGATACTCGACCTGAGCCTGGTGGGACCCACCAGGGCTGGACATGCAAGATCAGTTCAGTCCAAATGTTTAAATAATATTTGTGTTCAGACCCCAATCGGTGCACGGTTTGCACACAGGGAGCTCTGTACCCAAAGACCTGGGTGTACTGGCACAGTGTGGTGCGATTGCATCTCATGAGCCATCTCTTGTCTCAGCTCAGAAATGAACTCAAACATCAGATTTTAAAAGCTACACTTGGAGGGGACATTTAAAAAAAAAGCTGTAGCTGTAAAACTATGGACCATGTGACACATTTAATATGTAAACACCAGTATGTAAAACCTCAAGATGGTTGACTATTTTTGGGACTAAATATGTAGAATTAAAAGTAAAAAAACACGATAATTTTACACAAGCATCTCAGTTGTCAAGTTTGCGTATCTGTGCTCTTTGGTGTGCTGTACATTCTCTTCTTACATACGAACAAATCCCAGATAAGAAAACATTGGTGACTGTCATAATCTTGGTAAAGCTCATTGCATGGAGCTTGAAGCATGGAAGAAGTGATTTGAATTTGATAATCAAAGTTCAAGGTCACAGTGGCCTCATGTACTGCTACCTACTACTGTAGGTTTATAATTGCATAAGTAAATGTAGAAGTGTTTACTATGCTCCTATGAATGGATTTGCTGCAACTGATGTTGTTGCTAATCTGTCTTACTCAGGAAATTGAAGATGATGATGTACCTTTTGTAACAACCGTAACTAATATTATGCAATTTGTATTATATCTGGAAAACATCTCAAACCCCTTTCCCCTTTGTCTTAGAACTCCTAGAATACTCTACCTTTACTTATTTCTAAGTTGACAGCATGGCTGCTTCTTTGCTCTTACAGGAACTAGGAGAATATAATTGAAATAGGAGCTTAGCCAGACTCCTATTAACCACACTGCCGGCATTATAGAGATTATATTTAAAAAAATACATATATATTAAAAGACACCAGGGCAGCATCACTTTCTATATTGCACATAATAGGATTAATATGCTGTATTATTCTGTGGACATGTTACACCACAATGCTCCTTATTTTTGACAATGCCATCATATAAAATGAATTACAAGACACAATGCTCTATGTTTCATGTAAGGTATGGTATTTCCAAGAGCTTGTATTCCTCAAATGAAATTGTGAGCATATGATATCCAACTATATCCAATAAATGGTTAATAAAGTAATTTATGAATGTGATGCAGTCACTTCAACTAATGCAAACTCCTTAAATTATGACAGAAAATAACCTATCATTTTGTCTTCCAGCAGCAGAAGTGTTTCGATGACATGCCTTTACTGGAGACCAGTGATGAAACTCTCACACTGTGGCAGGGGAGAAGGTAATGAAAAACATGCAGCAAGGTCTGTGCGGGTAGAGTTCAGAAGTGCAGATGTTGATGGGATCGCCAGGTTTCCATCCATCTGTCATGCATGGATAGTCTCGATCCATAAGTGAACGAATGAGGGGGCTCCTAAGTCATACTTTTCATTCCCTGTGTCACTCCCAGCCACACTCACAACTCAAATCACAGCTTCTAAACTGGCCCCTCTGCTGGGGATGTGGGGATGTAGACTGAGTGGAAGAACTTGGAAATAAGCAACCTTCTGCACTGAACCTTGAGCCACAGAGGCACTGGAGTAAAAAATGATCCCGGTTGAAATCATAATCCTCCCTTTTCCTCCACTGCATCAACCATAGAAGGTTCTACAGATGGAATTACCTCTCTTTGGATACCCACATTCAACAGAAGGCTCCAATGGGGGAGTCACTAAAAATGACAATTTCTGTAAATATGTTTTGCTCTAGCTACTGACATTGGACAAACCAGCTACAGAACGTTCACCTTGTCTGCCATCCTCAGATCAGCAGATGCTGCTTTGTACAAACGAGGGGCTGATCCTCAGGATTGGGGCACCTCCTCTTGCTTTTTCTCTAACTGCTGTGAAACTAGGTTTGAATTCTGGGGGAGATCCTGTGTGATGTAAGTCCTACAACAAAAAGCAGAACTGAAGTTAGTGTGTAACTGTGGGCTCAACTTTCTTAATTTAATTCACACAGAGTTCTACATAGGTGGTGAATAATCAGCTTTTTCTTTGAAGCTTTTCTTGAGAGTAAAGGCAGGTGTAAAGACATTGACTTTGTATGATTTTCTTTGTCATTAACATTATAATTATTATTCTATCATTTATCATTATCTTTATTACTATCATAATTTCTATCAGTAGGTACTGCTATTATTGCTACTGTTATTATCAATAACATCACACCTCCCCAACTCCACTTTCACCAAGTGTTTGCTCATTGATGTAAATATTGGGTTCCTCTATAATATCCACCTTAATAAAAAGAAATACATAGAACAAATAAAAGAAACATATAAATAAACTTGCAACCTTACTTAATGAATACATGTCACTGAAACACGTTTAATAGTTGTAATAAACAATGTTAAATTTAACCACAATTTAGTAGATTTGCACAGAGTGTGCAGAGTGAGCTACAGTTACAAGATTTATCTTTTTGGATCATGATAAATTGAAAGGGAGTTAAGAGATATTATAGTAACTAACTGCAGTTTTAACATTAACAATTGAGTTCCAAACGTATCATAATAATAATATTTTTTAAAATTTATATAGTACCTTTAAAAACAGTTTACAAAGTGCTTTAAAAGCATAGCAAAAGGCAAACACAAGATAAATAAATAAAGGAAGCAATGTGACAGGAAGGCAAGACATCAACATTGAGGTGGTCGAATAATTATGTAACATACAAGCTTGATCACATAAAAGCAGTAAAGTCACTGACTCTGCAAGCCTTATCTCCTCAGGTAGGTTGTTCCAAAGCCGAGGGGCCCTGATGGCAAAAGCAAGGTCACCGTAAGTTTTCAGCCCCGATTTTCGAACAGCCAGCTGTGCTCCACCTGAGGATCCAATGCTGAAAACAGGCAAATAAGCATGAGGGTCATGTGATGTCGCCTGATGATAACCAGTAAGAAGCCTAGCTGCTGCGTTCTGAACTAGCTGAAGGCAGAAGAGTAATTTATGGCTTACTCCCGAGAGAAGGGAGTTACAGCAGTCTGTTCTAGAGAAAACAAGTGTGTTGATTACTTTTTCCAAGTCTGGGTGTGAATATGCTGGTTTGATTTTGGAGATGTTTCTGATTTGCAGGAAGCAAGACTGGAATATATTTTTATTTTGTGCTTCGAAGTTGGTTTTGTGTCAAACAGAACACCCAATCACTCTAAAGGTTTTGATGGGGTTAGGTGGATTGAAAGACATTATTTCTGACTCTGAGTTGTTGAGTTGTAAATAGTTTGGCATCATTATTGACAGTCTAACACAGCAGCTAGGTATTCAGGGTGATCAGGTCTCAGCTGAACGTCTGCTGTGTGTCATCTGCATAGCAGTGGAAGGAGACATTGTGGTATCAGATGATTTGGCCAAGAGTAAATATATAAATGGAAAACAAAATTGGGAATTAAATTGAACCTTGTGGTTTACTAAAGGTAATGTGAGTTTTGGAGGATGTGTATTTACCTATGGTAAAAGAGTGGGGTTATTTATTAAAGGTTAGAATCAAACCAACTGAGTCCAGTATCCCTAATATCAACCCAGGTTGTAAGACGGTCAATAAAAATGGCATGATCTACAGTATCAAAGGCTGCACTTAGGTCAAGGAGGAATAAAATTGTGGTCTCTCCTCTGTTGGCTGGTAAAAGGAGGTCAATGGGAGGAGGGCATTTTCTGTATTGTGCAAAGCTCTAAAACCTGATTGAAATGTCTTGAAGATGTTCTTGTAACACATAAAAGATAAAAGTTTGGTTGAATCTACTTTTTACATTTCTTTGATAAAAATTGAAGTTTAGTGATCGGCCTAAAGAACAGATGGATAAGGTTTCTTTAGAAGAGGTTGGACCACAGCATGTTTAAAACTGGAAGGAAAGATTCCCTATGATAGGGAACTATTAAGAATCATCAAAATACTGGGCCGAGCTGTGTAAATAACCTCTTTAAGAAATGTAGTGGGAATGATATAAAGGCTGCAAGAGTGTATTTCATGTGGGTTATGGTATATATATATATATGTATACACAATTTTTTCGTTTGCTTTCCTTTTTCCTGCAGTCTTTTTTTTAATGCCTGGGTGGCTTGATTAAGCCAGGGCTGTGAAGTCTTTGTAAGTGGCTACAGAGTCTAAGACCATCTGGCAGGTGTGATTAAAAAGGCCTCATGCGCAGAGGTGACAGAGAGAAGCCCACTGTACAATCTGTACTTCGAAACAGGAAGGTGGCAAGACTCACACACGGCCATCAATGCATGCGGATGGCAGCTCTAAATTCCAGATAAGATTGACTTAATCCCATATATGGTTTAAAATTATCATTAAAAACAGCCAATAGTTTAAAGGGTTAGGGTGTACATACACACCAACGCATGCACATGGTTTTATGCATTTTGGTTGTTGCAGAAGAATGGATCAGCACACAGCACAGTACACTAACCAGTTACTGCTCTTCATTGTGGAGGGAAACGGGTCAAAGTGTGAGAGATAAGAAACTACACTTCCTCTGTTCATCACTTTGGTTTCGTCAGCACTTCTTGAAAAGCTGAGGATTTAATGTGTCAGATTGGGATTAGAGTTCACCGAGCAGTGCTTTCAGTTCACATTGCTTCAATTATAGACAAGAAAAATCCTGCATATTTAAAGTGTCAACTTAATTTAACTAAATATGAAGGAAAAGAAGTTGATGAAAAATTGTCCTGGCCTCACCTCTGGTACAGCAAGCCATCAGGTTCAAATGAATGTGCATACTACTCACAACACCCTTATTATACTGTATGAACCTGTTTTATTTAACTTCACATGAGAGGTAATTGGAAAATATAAGCACATGCTCACATGGGCTACACTGCTGCTGCAAAGCTTATCAAAGACGAGAGATATTGACCCTCAAAATACAGTTATTTAATTTGCAAATTAGGCATTATTCAGGGTAAATACAGTTCAATGTGTAAACTATGAGCAACAGACTCTTTTGTTTTAGTTGCCTCATTTAAAATTTTCTGTTTCTATTTTCAACCATTGAATTGGATATGTGTATATCATGTCAGTTAGTCTGAAAGTGCTACCTTATCATAATTTTGGCTTTAGTAAAAAAACTAAAATCAATATGAAATTGAAGTAAATGATATAGTGTCTGTGACTATGGTACAGAAGGCACATGTCACGCAGTGTATTAATGTCTATTACTAGATCCTTAAGGCACAAAGAGAAAAGATAAAACACTGTTTTTATTAACTTATTGGATTATTATGGAACTAACCAGAGAGATAACTAGCAGGTAGCGAGTTGAGCTGCTGCAATAAATGGTAATCTCACCAACCTCTGCTGTGACTAGTTAAAATGTATCTGTCACATCTCGCCTGACTATTTAAGTTATGTTTACATTATCTATTATCATTTAATTCTGTGTCTTCTGTTTTATTTTGGTAACCTCTGTCTCTTCTCTTTTCAGACCCCATGTCCTTGTGTTTCCTTCTTGTAGTTGCCAGAACATAGCCAACTCTGTTTCTACTTCCAGCGATCATCTCCTTGTGTTAGCCTTTCATGTATAGTAACCTTTTTTCTGATACCTATTCAAGCCTTAATTTCACCCCTATTGGATACCGTTGCCTGTTTTTTGACTGCTGTGTGACCATAATTTTTCTAGTAAAACGACTTTGCCTTTGAACGTACCTTGATCTGCGTCTTGCATTTGAGTCACAGAGCCACTAGTAACAGTAACAAGAACCCAGGATCCAACTGTCACCAGGCTAGATATATACGCTAAACTACTATTGTATTATCATCATATAATCATTAATATCAAGACATCCATAGAAAGTTTGAATAATAACAACACTAGTAACAATAATATTATCAGTCAAAATAATCTTTGACATGATTCATTAATTATTCAATATAAACATAAAATAAAATTCAACATAAAAATACTCCAAAATACTAATGCCTATAGGATTGTGCAGATGGATGATGATCTTGCTGATAAAAGGTGTTCAGAGTGATTATTGATGGACCAACATTCCTATTCATGTACTCAATTATTATTATGAATGATAGTAGTAGTTCTGAATAAAACATTTATTGTATTTGGCCTGCTAGTTTGTCACGTCTGCATCGCCCAAATAGAATACATGTGACTCAACACACACACTCAAACGAACACACACATCACAGCAGCCCTAGATTTAAATCTGACATGGTGTGAAATGGACAAGTCATTTTCAGATCAAGCCCTCAGCAGCAAGTAATTTAACAAGGTAAGACACAAAATACGTATTATAATTATTTGCAGCAGATGAAAAAGATGCTGCACGCTACACAAAAGTATAAATAATCACTTCCTGATTACTGAACTCTGCAAATCCAGTCATTACGAGCTTTCAAATCTGCAATGGAATTTTGCTAAGAGACATTACATCTTTAATATTTTGGGACTAAGGTAGATTTTCCACAGAGACTTGATTCTGTCACGTACATGTCTAACCAATCAGAATGTGTTCATGTGTTTTTTCGATGGGCATCTTGAAATGTGTCAAAATTGTTTTTGTCCTTATAATGTATTCCCTTAATATGTAGAATTGTTAATGTGAATATTCAGATGTTACGGAATTTGTATACCAATTAGTGGCTACTTCAAAAAGTTGATTTCCCTTGCCGTTGATGTGCAAAGACCCTAACTATCATTACTTCCACCCAGGTCAATGCAACAAAGGCTGCATATTGTGGTGGTCAGAAGGTTAGTGTGATGCATGTTGCTACGTCTTATGCAGCTGCTCTGACAGAGATCAGGCGATGCTTCTTTCGGAAAAAATTATCTCTCTGCCCAACTCAACCTTACACAAACAATGAATGGTTATTCCTGAAAACAATGCCTAGATGCATTAAAGATGTGGTTTGATATGATGGAAAACCTGAAGTTTAGGATTAGTATAAATCATCCTATAGCCTATTTATTTCCCAGACATTTGGCTTCTTGCACAGTTTGCCTAATGTGTGGCAATATTTTGATTAAAAATGTTTTTCTATTTTGTTACAGGGATCAAACTTATCAAAAGAAAATAGAGGGGAAATGAAAGAAGTTGCTTCCCTTTCTGAGGGCTTAACATCTGACAGTGTCATGAGATTTTATAAAGATTCTGCTTCACTTTGTATTTTCTCTACTGCTCGCTGGCGCTCCAAGGATTTAAGAGCCATCGTAACAACACAGAATCTCATGGGTGCTACAGCCATAAGCAACAGTTGCATCTGGTGCACTCATGGCCCAGGCCAGCTCCTTTAAGAGTTTCATAATCGCTTTATTTCCTCTGTAGTAACACGGGCACACAGCCCCCTTTGGAACATCCCTAATCTTGATTAACATTATGTCTTTTTAATTAATTTAAGCAGCTTTGAAGATAGGTGAGGGATTTAGCCGATTCCCCTGTTCATGTACGGCTGTCACAAACAGCTTGAGTATAAGAAGTGCAGAGAGAGACTGCTCTCAGCTCGACATTTTATCTGCACATTTGCAGTGGATGATGAGACTAACTGTGTTTACATCACCTTGTAGCATTTGTTTTCGTGCAGCTTAACCAAATCTTGGGTTTTATATATATGTAGTACACAAATGTTATTTTCCAGGCAGTTATAGCTAGATGCGCTATATGATGCAGGACTGATGGAAAATGTGGTCAAGCCGTGTGGAACTCAACTGGCATCCTCCTGGAAAATAATCCCTGTCCTTTCCCTTATTTGTTGTTTTGATGATGGCTGCAGAGAGCACTGTCTAAGATTTTGCACAATAATTTTAAAAATAGTGAAGTTTATTGAACTGAAGGATTTTCTCGCTCAACAGTGGATGACCTCTCTCTAATTTGGACACTTCATGGGGTTTTCTCATGTTTTGTCCATATCAAACCTGAGGCAAATAATCATGTTATGTTACACGCGCTTGTTTGGAGGAGAGGCTGACTTTTGGGGGGGGGGGGGGCAAACAAACTGAAGCCAGACTCAACAAAAACAACACAACAGACAATATATAACATTTAGGAACCGCATTAAAATCCGTTTGGGCAGCGCCCCAGACCCTGAAGTATATGTATTTAGACGGAAATTGACCAAATATAATTTGAAAAAAACTTAAAGCTCACAGGCGCTTATGGCCTTAAATTATTTACAAAATTGTATACAAGCTTCTTTGTCCAGGATGTTGGACATTTGGCATAATGAACAGTCGTTTGGCTCACTTTGCCCAAACTGTATATTTGTAAATCTTGTCAACACAATATCTTGTATGAATATATAAAATCAGTGGCGGCTGATAGCTAAGGTTACCTGTTTAATGGGTAAATAAATTAATCTGTGTCACTCTGTTCACTTTAACACTGAGTCCTGACTGTGAGCGTCATGTCTCGTGTTGTACTGAGCACAAAAAATGTTGACGAGTCATTTTTCATGATGTTTAAATGAAGCCTCATAAACTCTGGAGCGAATCAAACAAACACTAAGTTACTTTCTGTACTGATCAGGTCTTGATTACTAGCGATGACTGTTTATTAGTCAAAGTTAGAGCAGAGTGGAGGAGGAAACAGAAACTCCAGCACGGTACAAAGCAACTACAGCTTCTGCTCTGATCACTGAGCAGCTGTCCAGAGAAACTCTGTGTTTTCACTGTTTTCACTGTTCTTCAAAAAAGTCCCTGATTGGCTGCTTCACATGAATGTGCTCTGATCTCGCGTGTGTGTCTCTCCGAGCGAGTGAATCGGGGCGGGGCCCAGGGGCCTGTGTGTGTGTGTATGTGCTGTCAAGGAAAGTGATTGGACCACCAAGGTGCAAGTGCAACAGCTTATGATGAGGAAATCACATTAGTGCATGCTCTCCCGGAAGCCTTAGATATTGTATTGCAGAGCCTGCAGTTTAAAAAAAAAGTCTTACAATGAAAGCCTATCAGAGTGAGCGTGGGCGATTTTCAACCAGGCTGAAACAGCCCTGTACTCTAAAACAGGGCTTGGCGCCGCAGCTGATTGGACTATGATATTCAGGGGCAGCAGGCAGGATAAACTGTCTTGATAATATGTATAATTTAATACATTTAAAAAATAATAATGAGGATAATAAGGATAATGAACTTAATGTATCACCATTAACTTATATCCTTTGTTTCTTTGTGTGGGCGGCACCCTTTCACCCTCTATTTACCAGCCACTCCTGTATACAATATATCTATTTGTTTAATGTAATCCAGCTCCAAAGATCACAATCTGTTCAGTGCAGTAGTTGTCACAATAATGTATTTACTAAGTAAGAAGAGGAGGCTACTGTATAATGTATATAAGTGTCGACGAGTGATTTAATTATGAGCAAGACTTCACTTTATCATTCAAAGTTATTATGACATAGTTAACACTACTTTTGAGACCATATTTATCTAGTAATGTTGAGGAAGAATAACTGTTCATGTGGTACTTCTCTCTTATAAAGCCCATACTGAGATACATGTGTTAATATTGTAGTTCATGCCTATTACTTCCTCATTATAAGCAGTAATTAAGAGGTTAATAAGGGAAAACTATTGGTAACTGGTTTTGAGGTTGATATTTGAGATTTAAACGTTTCACTCTCTAAATAGCAAAACTAACACCCAGACTAATCCCCTTCTTTAAAAATCAAAGTAACAGGGACCCCAGGCACCCGAATATATAATATCAGAATCCTGTCACATTTTTAAAGAAGGGGATTAGTCTGGGTTAATTATATATTTTGTTTCTGAACCTTTTTATTAAAATCATCCTTTCACAACAATGTTTTCCAAGAATAACATTTAGATCAAGAGAAGGGTTCAGTATTTATATTCATCCCCATAGTTATGATAATGACATGCACAGTCGGCTGGCCCCCCCAGGCAACGACTCTGACTCCACAGTTGGTGGAGTGGACAAACACTGTGGACAGAGTATCTCCGCAGCTTGTAGAGGAGCTGTCAGGCTTTGAAGTGAAGAGGAGCTTTATGATCTTGTAAAGAATGGGTACGGTAGGTTTATCAGCCGGTCAGCTTTTTGAAACTATGGAACAGTGGGGAAAAATTTGAAAAAGTGAGGGTGATGACTGAACTGTTGAGCTGTGTCAGCATCTCCAAATGCACCACATCTTTTTAAACAGCAAGTAGTGCTTTAGTTCTGACCTTCACTGGCAAGTTATGCCCAAGCAGTGCAATGCTCCAGTAAGGTTTTAAGGTCAAAAACTCTGTAGCTCAACGACAGTGCAGGGATAATGGCCAACCTCAAATTAAAAAATACATTCTCTGTTGCATATCAACATACCTTTTTTAGGGCCCGAGCACAGACATCAAAGGTGTCTGGTGAGACCCTATTGAAATTGTAAGGATTATTATTATTATTATTATTATTATTATTATTCAGGCAAATGAATTGGCTTTTTGAGGGCTTTAACATGCTCAACTTCTTACCAAAATTTGCAGAAAGTTAGAAAGTGGTGAAAATGTACGTATTCTGAAGGAATTTTCAATGGGCGTCGCAAAATGGCTCAACGGTGCCCCCCGAGACAGCCCGAGACCCCCGGAAGGTGTTCCCATTGACCGATCTTCACAAAAATCAATACACAGGTGTATCATGACCAGACAAACAAAAAAGTCTCTGGGTGCAATTGTAAAAACAAAACAGGAAACCTGCTATTTTATATTTAGTGGCCATTTTGGCCATATTCCACATTTTTTCTTTGATACACTTGTACTTATTATTATTATTTATTTATTATTAGGGCCCGAGCACAGACATCAAAGGTGTCTGGTTATTATTATTATTATTATTATTATTATTATTATTATTATTATTATTATTATTATTATTATTATTATTATTATTCAGGCAAATGAATTGGCTTTTTGAGGGCTTTAACATGCTCAACTTCTTACCAAAATTTGCAGAAAGTTAGAAAGTGGTGAAAATTTACGTATTCTGAAGGAATTTTCAATGGGCGTCGCAAAATGGCTCAACGGTGCCCCCCGAGACAGCCCGAGACCCCCGGAAGGTGTTCCCATTGACCGATCTTCACAAAAATCATTATATATTGGCATTTAAATGAATGAGTGAGCAGTTAGCGTGATGCTAAGTAGCGTTAGCTTGCCTCTGTAGGACAGGCCAGTGTGGAAAAACGCCTTTAACGGACTATTTTCACATCTCAGTCGGTGAACTAAGGGTTTAACTCGACCTGACATCAGTGTGAGTGGTTTATGAAGCAGTGCGGGTGGGTTTTATTTAGTTTCTGCGGAGTTTCATAAATAGTTGGCAGGGAAGCTAAGCTAACGCACGTTAGCATTAGCCACGTAGCTCCCTTGACCGGAGGTTGCTGCTGTGTGAGTGGGCGTGCGAGAGAGAGGGGGCCGGTCCCTGTGAGTACACTACTTCACCAGATGCACGTCGAGTTTCAGAGCTGAGCCAAGCAAGCGAGCCCTGAAGTCTCGTTATTATTAGGGCCCGAGCACCGAATGGTGAGAGGCCCTATTGAAATTGTAATGATTATTATTAGGGCCCGAGCACCGAATGGTGAGAGGCCCTATTGAAATTGTAATGATTATTATTAGGGCCCGAGCACCTCCGGTGGGAGGCCCTATTGAAATTGAAAGGATTATTCCTATTATTATTACATTCCAAATGAATTGGCTTTTTGAGGGCTTTAACATGCTCAAAAAGTTGCCAAACGTTGCAGTAAATTAGACAGTGGTGAAAATTTACGTATTCTGGAGTATTTGGAAATGGGCGTGGCAAAATGGCTCAACAGCGCCACCTGGAACGCAGCCCCTAGGTTTCCCCATGGCCGATCTTCACCAAAATCGGGGGAAAGGTGTATCGTGACTAATCATACAAAAAAGCCTCAGGGAGTATTATGAAAAAAGCAACAGGAAGCCCGCCATCTTGGTTTTGGGGGCCATTTTGGCCATATTCAGCATATTTACTTTGATGTACTTGTCGTAGGGCTTTCATCAAATCAAATTTAAATTTAGATGAGTGATATCACAACAAGATGGAGATAAAAAATGATTTAGGGATTGATTTTTCGTCTCACCGTGTGACCGTGGCGTGGCGTCAAAGTTTGATTAAACGCCATCAAAACACGAGCTTCTGTATCTCGCACATACATGATCCAATCAAATCCAAACTAGACACATAAGACAAGGGTCCCGGCCTGATGACATCTGCACTGAAATCATGACTTAATATCACAGCGCCCCCTGGTGGCAACAGGAAATGTCTTTTTTTTTGCATGTCTTACACTTGGATGTATTTCTCCTCATCCACTGACCTCAACCATGTCAAACTCTATCAAATGGGTCTCAAGACATTGAAAATGAAGATATAAGATTACTGTGACTTTTCGTCAAACACAGTATTAATGGCGTGACATCAAAGTTCATCAGCTCGCCGTGAAACACGAAATTGCTGTAACTTCCATGTTCATGGTTCCATCTCACTCAAACTACATGTGTGTGTTAACATCCCCCCCCTGAAGATATTCATATGGTTTTAAGAAATGGGCGTGGCAAAAAAACTGACTAGCGCCCCCTAAAGGGCAGCCCCGGCACTACGATTGGCCGACATGTACAAAAATCTATGGGGACATGTGTCTTTTCATAACAAACAAATAAGTCTCTTGGATTGATATGTTAGATCAAACAGGAAGCCCGCCATTTTGGATTTGGTGGCCATTTTGACCATATTCACCATTTTTACTTTGACATACTTGTCCCAGGGCTTTCATCAGATCAACTTCAAATTCAGATGAGTGTCATCACAACAAGATGGAGATAAAAAATGATTTAGGGATTCGTCCTTCGTCACACCGTGTAACCGTGGCGTGGCGTCAAAGTTCATCGACTCGCCGCGAAACACGAAATTGCTGTAACTTCCATGTTCATGGTTCCATCTCACTCAAACTACATCTATGTATTAACAGCCCCCGCCTGAAGATATTCATATGGTTTTAGGCAACGGGCGTGGCAAAAAAACTGACTAGCACCCCCTAAAGGGCAGCCCTGGCACTACGATTGGTTGACATGTACAAAAATTGATTATGGCATGTGTCTTTTCATAACAAACAAATAAGTCTCTTGGATCGATATGTTAGACCAAACAGGAAGTCCGCCATTTTGGATTTAGTGGCCATTTTGACCATATTCCACATTTTTACTTTGACATACTTGTCCCAGGGCTTTCATCAGTTCATCTTTAAATTCAGATGAGTGTCATCACAACAAGATGGAGATAAAAAAAGATTTAGGGATTGTTTTTTCGTCATACCGTGTGACCGTGGCTTTGCGTCAAAGTTCATCAACTCGCCGTGAAACACGAAATGCTGTTACTTCAGTGTTCATGGTTCTATCTCACTCAAACTACATGTGTGTATCAACAGCCCCCCCCCCTGAAGATATTCATATGGTTGTAAGGCCGTGTGACCGTGGCGTCGAAGTTTGATTAAACGCCATCAAAACACGTGATTCTGTATCTCGGACATATATTGTCCTATCGAGTCCAAACTAGACATGCAAGACTAGAGTCCCGGCCTGATGACATCTACACAGAAATCATGACTTTAAATCACAGCGCCCCCTGGTGGCTACAGGAAGTGATGCGTTTATTGTCCAATTGAGTCCAAACTAGACATGTAAGACTAGAGTCCCAGCCTGATGACATCTACACAGAAATCATGACTTTAAATCACAGCGCCCCCTGGTGGCTACAGGAAGTGAAGCTTTTATCCTTGCCACAGAGAGGAAAACGCATCCAAAGCAGAGACATGCGCTTGGTCATTGATCGCTCTCTCCCCCGACAGCAACAGACTTCAACGTGCAGGTGCTCGGGCCCGCAAGTGCTACAACGTAGCCCTAGTTATTATTATTTTTCCGGCAAAAGGATGGGCTTTTTGAGGGCTTTAACGTGCTCAAAAAGTTATGAAACTTTGCAGTAAATTAGTTACTGGTGAAAATTTACGTATTCTGGAGTATTTTGAAATGGGCGTGGCAAAATGGCTCAACAGCGCCCCCTGGAACCCAGCCCCTAAGTTTCCACATAACTGATTTTCACCAAAACCGGGCAAAAGATGTTTCGTGACAAATCATGAAAAAAAGTCTCAAGGGCATTATGAAAAACAAAACAGGAAGCCCGCCATTTTGGATTTAGTGGCCATTTTGACCATTTTGGCCATTTTTGCTTTGACGTACTTGTCCCAGGGCTTTCATCAAATCAAATTTAAATTTAGATGAGTGATATCACAACAAGATGGAGATAAAAAATGATTTAGGGATTGATTTTTCGTCTCACCGTGTGACCGTGGCGTGGCGTCAAAGTTTGATTAAACGCCATCAAAACACGAGCTTCTGTATCTCGCACATACATGATCCAATCAAATCCAAACTACACACATAAGACAAGGGTCCCGGCCTGATGACATCTGCACTGAAATCATGACTTAATATCACAGCGCCCCCTGGTGGCAACAGGAAATGTCTTTTTTTTTGCATGTCTTACACTTGGATGTATTTCTCCTCATCCACTGACCTCAACCATGTCAAACTCTATCAAATGGGTCTCAAGACATTGATAATGAAGATATAAGATTACTGTGACTTTTCGTCAAACACAGTATTAATGGCGTGACATCAAAGTTCATCAGCTCGCCGTGAAACACGAAATTGCTGTAACTTCCATGTTCATGGTTCCATCTCACTCAAACTACATGTGTGTGTTAACATCCCCCCCCTGAAGATATTCATATGGTTTTAAGAAATGGGCGTGGCAAAAAAACTGACTAGCGCCCCCTAAAGGTCGGTCCCGGCACTACGATTGGCCGACATGTACAAAAATTGAGTATGGCATGTGTCTTTTCATAACAAACAAATAAGTCTCTTGGATCGATATGTTAGACCAAACAGGAAGCCCGCCATTTTGGATTCAGTGGCCATTTTGACCATATTCCACATTTTTACTTTGACATACTTGTCCCAGGGCTTTCATCAGTTTAACTTTAAATTTAGATGAGTGTCATCACAACAAGATGGAGATAAAAAATGATTTAGGGATTTTGTTTTCGTCACACCGTGTGACCGTGGCGTTGCGTCAAAGTTCATCAACTCGCCGTGAAACACGAAATGCTGTTACTTCAGTGTTCATGGTTCTATCTCACTCAAACTACATGTGTGTATCAACAGCCCCCCCCCCTGAAGATATTCATATGGTTGTAAGGCCGTGTGACCGTGGCGTTGAAGTTTGATTAAACGCCATCAAAACACTTGATTCTGTATCTCGGACATATATTTTCCAATCGAGTCCAAACTAGACACGTAAGACAAGAGTCCCAGCCTGATGACATCTACACAGAAATCATGACTTTAAATCACAGCGCCCCCTGGTGGCTACAGGAAGTGAAGCGTTTATTGTCCAATTGAGTCCAAACTAGACAAGTAAGACTAGAGTCCCAGCCTGATGACATCTACACAGAAATCATGACTTTAAATCACAGCGCCCCCTGGTGGCTACAGGAAGTGAAGCGTTTATTGTCCAATTGAGTCCAAACTAGACATGTAAGACTAGAGTCCAAGCCTGATGACATCTACACAGAAATCATGACTTTAAATCACAGCGCCCCCTGGTGGCTACAGGAAGTGAAGCGTTTATTGTCCAATTGAGTCCAAACTAGACATGTAAGACAAGAGTCCCGGCCTGATGACATCTACACAGAAATCATGACTTTAAATCACAGAGCCCCCTGGTGGCTACAGGAAGCGAAGCGTTTATTGTCCAATTGAGTCCAAACTCGACACATAGGACAAGAGTCGCGACCTGATGACATCTACACAGAAATCATGACTTAAAATCACAGCGCCCCTTGGTGGCTACAGGAAGTGAAGCGTTTATTGTCTAATTGAGTCCAAACATAAGACAAGAGTCGCGACCTGATGACATCTACACAGAAATCATGACTTTAAATCACAGCGCCCCCTGGTGGCTACAGGAAGTGAAGCGTTTATTGTCCAATTGAGTCCAAACTAGACATGTAAGACTAGAGTCCCAGCCTGATGACATCTACACAGAAGTCATGACTTTAAATCACAGCGCCCCCTGGTGGCTACAGGAAGTGAAGCGTTTATTGTCCAATTGAGTCCAAACTAGACATGTAAGACTAGAGTCCCAGCCTGATGACATCTACACAGAAATCATGACTTTAAATCACAGCGCCCCCTGGTGGCTACAGGAAGTGAAGCTTTTATCCTTGCCACAGAGAGGAAAACGCATCCAACGCGGAGACGTGCGCTTGATCATCGACCGCTCTCTCCCCCGACTGCAACAGGCTTCAACGTGCAGGTGCTCGGGCCCGCAAGTGCTACAACGTAGCCCTAGTTAGGGCCCGAGCACCTCCGGTGGGAGGCCCTATTGAAATTGAAATGATTATTATTATTATTATTATTATTCATCCAAATGAATTGGCTTTTTGAGGGCTTTCCCATGCTCAAAAAGTTGCTAAACTTTTCAGTAAATTAGAATGTGGTGGAAAATTACGTATTCTGGAGTATTTGGAAATGGGCGTGGCAAAATGGCTCAACAGCGCCACCTGGAACGCAGCCCCTAGGTTTCCCCATGGCCGATCTTCACCAAAATCGGGGAAAAGGTGTATCGTGACTAATCATACAAAAAAGCCTCAAGGAGCATTATGAAAAAAGCAACAGGAAGCCCGCCATTTTGGATTTAGTTGCCATTTTGGCCATATTTCCCGTTTTTACTTTGATGTACTTGTCGAAGGGCTTTCATCGGTTCAACTTCAAATTTAGATGAGTGCCATCACAACAATCTGCAAATGTAAAGTTATCAAAAGATAATTTTTTTATCACACCGTGTGATCGTGGCGTTCAACAAAGTCTGAAGGAAACACATTGACTCATATTTGAGTCAAATAAGCTGACCTGGCAATGTTTAGACACAAGATGGCAGTATAAGACCATGAATTGACCAAGGACCACATTGTCTTTCACAGGTCATAGGAGTTCTTTCAAACAGTTTTAATGTGTTGGAAACTCAGCTACACTTACATATGTTTGACAATTAATGTTGATAGATAACTTTAGTACATGATTGAGGGTAAAAATAGTATATTTAACATGTACGTTACAGTGTGTGACCGTGGCCTGGCGACAGAGTTTGATTACACGCCATCGAAACACGAGCTTCTGTATCTCAGGCATATTTGGTTCAATCAAGTCCAAACTAGACATGTAAGACAAGAGTCGCGACCTGAAGACATCTGCAGAGACACCATGACTTTAAATCACAGCACCACCTGCTGGCTACAGGAAGTGAAGCGTTTATCCTTGCCACAGTTCAAAAAACGCATGCAACACGGAGATGAGAGCTTGGTCATTGAACGCTGTGTCTTCCCCGACCGTGACAGACTTGGAACGCGCGTGTGCTCGGGCCCGTTAGTGCTACAACGTAGCCCTAGTTAGGGCCCGAGCACCGAATGGTGAGAGGCCCTATTGAAATTGTAAGTATTATTCTTATTATTAGGGCCCGAGCACCGAATGGTGAGAGGCCCTATTGAAATTGTAAGGATTATTCTTATTATTATTATTATTAGGGCCCGAGCACCTCCGGTGGGAGGCCCTATTGAAATTGAAATGATTATTATTAGGGCCCGAGCACCTCCGGTGGGAGGCCCTATTGAAATTGAAATGATTATTATTATTATTATTATTCATCCAAATGAATTGGCTTTTTGAGGGCTTTCCCATGCTCAAAAAGTTGCTAAACTTTTCAGTAAATTAGAATGTGGTGGAAAATTACGTATTCTGGAGTATTTGGAAATGGGCGTGGCAAAATGGCTCAACAGCGCCACCTGGAACGCAGCCCCTAGGTTTCCCCATGGCCGATCTTCACCAAAATCGGGGAAAAGGTGTATCGTGACTAATCATACAAAAAAGCCTCAAGGAGCATTATGAAAAAAGCAACAGGAAGCCCGCCATTTTGGATTTAGTTGCCATTTTGGCCATATTTCACGTTTTTACTTTGATGTACTTGTCGAAGGGCTTTCATCGGATCAACTTCAAATTTAGATGAGTGCCATCACAACAATCTGCAAATGTAAAGTTATCAAAAGATAATTTTTTTATCACACCGTGTGATCGTGGCGTTCAACAAAGTCTGAAGGAAACACATTGACTCATATTTGAGTCAAATAAGCTGACCTGGCAATGTTTAGACACAAGATGGCAGTATAAGACCATGAATTGACCAAGGACCACATTGTCTTTCACAGGTCATAGGAGTTCTTTCAAACAGTTTTAATGTGTTGGAAACTCAGCTACACTTACATATGTTTGACAATTAATGTTGATAGATATCTTTAGTACATGATTGAGGGTAAAAATAGTATATTTAACATGTACGTTACAGTGTGTGACCGTGGCCTGGCGACAAAGTTTGATTACACGCCATCGAAACACGAGCTTCTGTATCTCAGGCATATTTGGTTCAATCAAGTCCAAACTAGACATGTAAGACAAGGGTCACGACCTGATGACATCTACAGAGACACCATGACTTAAAATCACAGCGCCACTTGCTGGCTACAGGAAGTGAAGCGTTTATCCTTGCCGCAGTGCAAAAAACCCATGCAACGCGGAGACGGCCGCTTGGTCATTGAACGCTGTCTCTTCCCCGACCGCAACAGACTTGAAACGCGCGTGTGCTCGGGCCCGTTAGTGCTACAACGTAGCCCTAGTTATTATTATTATTATTATTCTCCGCCAAGTTAAATTGGCTTTTTGAGGGCTTTCCCATACTCAAAAAGTTTCTAAACTTTGCAGTAAATTAAAAATGTGTGAAAATGGCCATATTCTGTAGTATTTGGAAATAGGTGTGGCAAAATAGCTCAATAGCGCCACCTACAGATAAGCCCCTCATTTAGCATTCACCGATCCTCACAAAAAAAATACCCAGTTGTGTATCCTCACCAGACGCACAAAAAAGCCTCTCAGTGCGTTATGAAAAAAGCAACAGGAAGTCCGCCATTTTGGATTTAGTCGCCATTTTGGCGATATTCCACGTTTTTACTTTGATGTACTTGTCGTAGGGCTTTCATCGGATCAACTTAAAATTTAGACGAGTGTCGTCACAACAATATGGAGTACTAAAGTTATCAAAAAAATCAACTTTTCGTCAGAGCCTGTGACCGTGGCGTGGCGTCAAAGTTTGATTAAACGCCATCAAAACACGGACGGCTGTTTCTCGGACATATTTGGTCCAATCATGTCCAAACTACACACATAAGACAAGAGTCACGACCTGAAGACATCAACACAGAAATCGTCACTTAAAAGCAAAGCGCCCCCAGGTGGCAACAGGAAATGTCTTGTTTTTGGTACGTCTTACACTTCGAAATATTCCTCCTCATCCACTTTGCGCAACCAAGTGAAGCTATACTAGTGTCATCACAACAATGTGGACATCTAAAGTTATCAAAAGCTCACGTTTTCGTTACACCGTGTGACCGTGGCGTTGCGTCAAAGTTTCCATAGAATATAGACTCAAATTCTAAGCTGAACCTACAATATTAAGACACTAGGGGGCAGCAAAGACCATGGTTTGATAAAGGAACACATCTTCTTTCCCAGGGATAGAGGTCATTCAGACAGTTTGAATGTGTTTGAAACTAATTTATATTTATAGATGTTTGACAATTAATGTTGTTAGATAACTTTAGTTCATGATTAAGGATAAAAAGGAATATTTAACATGGACGTTACACTGTGTGACTGCGGCCCGGCGTCAAAGTTTGATTACACGCCATCAAAACACACGCTTCTGTATCTCAGACATATTTGGTTCAATTGAATCCAAACTAGCCAGGTAAAACAAGAGTAGTCACCTGATGACATCTACAAAGTAATCATGACTTAAAATCACAGCATCACCGGCTGGCTACAGGAAGTGAAGCGTTTCTTCTTGCCGCAGAGCTCAAAACGCATGCAACGCGGAGACGAGCGCTTGCTCATCCAACGTTCTCTCTTCCCCGACCGCAACAGACTTGGAACGCGCGTGTGCTCGGGCCCGTTAGTGCTACAACGTAGCCCTAGTTATTATTATTATTATTGTGACTAAAGTGAATTGGCTTTTTGAGGGCTTTAACATGCTGAACTTCTTACCAAACTTTGCAGAAAATTAGAGAGTGGTGAAAATTTACGTATTCTGGTGTATTTGGAAATGGGCGTGGCAAAATGGCTCAACAGCGCCCCCTGGAACCCAGCCCCTAGGTTTCCACATAACCGATTTTCACCAAAATCGGGCAAGAGGTGTATCGTGACTAATCATGAAAAAAAGTCACAAAGGGCATTATGAAAAACGCAACAGGAAGCCCGCCATTTTGGATTTAGTGGCCATTTTGGCCATTTTGGCGATTTTTACTTTAATGTACTTGTCCCAGGGCTTTCATCAAATCAACTTTAAATTTAGATGAGTGTCATCACAACAAGATGGAGAAAAAAGTTGACTTAAAAAATCAACTTTTCGTCTCACCGTGTGACCTTGGCGTGGCGTCAAAGTTTGATTAAACGCCATCAAAACACGAGCTTCTGTATCTCGCACATACATGATCCAATCAAATCCAAACTACACACATAAGACAAGAGTCCCGGCCTGAAGACATATACACTGAAATCATTTCTTAAAATCACAGCGCCCCCTGGTGGCAACAGGAAATGTCTTTTTTTTTGCATGTCTTACACTTGGATGTATTTCTCCTCATCCACTGACCTCAACCATGTCAAACTGTATCAAATGGGTCTCAAGACATTGGTAATGAAGATATAAGATTACTGTGACTTTTCGTCAAACACAGTATTAATGGCGTGGCATCAAAGTTCATCAGCTCGCCGTGAAACACGAAATTGCTGTAACTTCCATGTTCATGGTTCCATCTCACTCAAACTACATGTGTGTGTTAACATCCCCCCCCTGAAGATATTCATATGGTTTTAAGAAATGGGCGTGGCAAAAAAACTGACTAGCGCCCCCTAAAGGTCGGCCCCAGCACTACGATTGGCCGACATGTACAAAAATTGAGTATGGCATGTGTCCTTTCATAACAAACAAATAAGTCTCTTGGATCGATATGTTAGACCAAACAGGAAGCCCGCCATTTTGGATTCAGTGGCCATTTTGACCATATTCCACATTTTTACTTTGATGTACTTGTCCCAGGGCTTTCATCAGTTTAACTTTAAATTCAGATGAGTGTCATCACAAGAAGATGGAGATAAAAATGATTTAGGGATTTATCGTTCGTCACACCTTGTGACCGTGGCGTTGCGTCAAAGTTCATCAAATCGCCGTGAAACACGAAATGCTGTTACTTCAGTGTTCATGGTTCTATCTCACTCAAACTACATGTGTGTATCAACAGCCCCCCCCCCCCCCGAAGATATTCATATTGTTTTTTTAGGCCGTGTGACCGTGGCGTTGAAGTTTGATTTAACGCCATCAAAACACGAGGTTCTGTATCTCAGACATATATTGTCCAATCGAGTCCAAACTAAACATGTAAGACTAGAGTCCCGTCCTGATGACATCTACACAGAAATCATGACTTTAAATCACAGCGCCCCCTGGTGGCTACAGGAAGTGAAGCGTTTATTGTCCAATTGAGTCCAAACTAGACATGTAAGACTAGAGTCCCAGCCTGATGACATCTACACAGAATTCATGACTTTAAATCACAGCACCCCCTGGTGGCTACAGGAAGTGAAGCGTTTATTGGCCGTGTGACCGTGGCGTTGAAGTTTGATTAAACGCCATCAAAACACGTGATTCTGTATCTCGGACATATATTGTCCAATCACGTCCAAACTAGACATGTAAGACTAGAGTCCCGGCCTGATGACATCTACACAGAAATCATGACTTTAAATCACAGTGCCCCCTGGTGGCTACAGGAAGTGAAGCGTTTATTGTCCAATTGAGTCCAAACTAGACATGTAAGACTAGAGTCCCAGCCTGATGACATCTGCACAGAAATCATGACTTTAAATCACAGTGTCCCCTGGTGGCTACAGGAAGTGAAGCGTTTATTGTCCAATTGAGTCCAAACTAGACATGTAAGACTAGAGTCCCAGCCTGATGACATCTACACAGAAATCATGACTTTAAATCACAGCGCCCCCTGGTGGCTACAGGAAGTGAAGCGTTTATTGTCCAATTGAGTCCAAACTAGACATGTAAGACTAGAGTCCCAGCCTGATGACATCTAAACAGAAATTATGACTTTAAATCACAGCGCCCCCTGGTGGCTACAGGAAGTGAAGTGTTTATCCTTGCCACAGAGAGGAAAACGCATCCAAAGCGGAGACATGCGCTTGGTCATCGATCGCTCTCTCCCCCGACCGCAACAGACTTCAACGTGCAAGTGCTCGGGCCCGCAAGTGCTACAACGTAGCCCTAGTTAGGGCCCGAGCACCTCCGGTGTGAGGCCCTATTGAAATTGAAGGCATTTTTCTTATTATTATTATTATTATTATTATTTCCCTTTTCTGCCTTTTTAAGGGCCTAGACATAGTTGAAATTTTTTGAAACTTTGCAGGAAGTACAAAGCCCAAAAAAGTAATTGCATTCTGGAGTAATTTGAAATAGGCGTGGCAGAATGGCTCAACAGCGCCACCTACGGAAAGCCCCCTCAGTTAACTTTCATCGATCCTCACGAAAAAATAGGAGGTTGTGTATCATGACCAGACGCACAAAAAAGCCTCTCAGTGCATTATGAAAATCGTAACAGGAAGTCCGCCATTTTGGATTTAGTGGCCATTTTGGCCATATTTCACGTTTTTACTTTGATATACTTGTCATAGAGCTTTCATCGGATCACCTTAAAATTTAGACGAGTGTCATCACAACAATATGGACTACTAAAGTTATCAAAAGATCAACTTTTCGTCAGAGCGTGTGACCGTGGCGTGGCGTCAAAGTTTGATGAAACGCCATCAAAACACGGGCGTCTGTATCTTGGACATATTTGGTCCAATCAAGTCCAAACTCGACACATAAGACAAGAGTCACGACCCGAAGACAACAACAGAGAAAAAGTGACTTAAAATCACAGCGCCCCCTGGTGGCAGCAGGAAATGTCTTGTTTTTGGTACGTCTCACACTTGGTAGTATTTCTCCTCATCCCCTTTGCACAACCATGTGAAACTATGTCAAATGGGTCTCAAGACATTGATAATGAAGATATACGATTTCTGTGACTTTTCGTCAAACGCCATATTAATGGCGTGGCATCAAAGTTCATCAATTCGCCATGACACACAAAATTGCTATAACTTCGGTGTTCAAGGTTCAATTTCCCTCAAACTACATGTGTGTGTCAACAGCCCCCCCCTGAAAGCTGTCAGATGGGTTTAAGGAATGGGCGTGGCAATATAACTGACTAGCGCCCCCTAATGGGTAGCCCCGGCACTACGATTGGCCTACAGCTACGCAAATCGACGGGGACATGTGTCTTTTCATGACAAAGAAATAAGTCTCTTGGATAGATATGCTAGAGTAAACAGGAAGCCGGCCATTTTGGATTTGGTGGCCATTTTGGCCATATTCTGCATATTTACTTTGACATACTTGTCGTAGGGCTTTCAACAGATCAACTTAAAATTTAGATGAGTGCCTTCACAACAAGATGGAGATCTTAAGTTATTGGAATTTTAACGTTTCGTCATACCATGTGACCGTGGCCTGGCGTCAAAGTTTGATGAAACGCCATCAACACGAGTTTCTGTATCTCAGACATACTTGGTCTGATCAAATCCAAACTAGACACATAAGACAAGATTCCCGACCTAAAGACATCTACACAGAAATTGTGACTTAAAATCACAGAGCCCCCTGGTGGCTACAGGAAGTGAAGCGTTTATCCTTGTCGCAGTGCCGAACGCATGCAACGCGGAGACGAGCGCTTGCTCATCCAACGTTCTCTCTTCCCCGACCGCGACAGACTTGAAACGCGCGTGTGCTCGGGCCCGTTAGTGCTACAACGTAGCCCTAGTTATTAGGGCCCGAGCACCGAATGGTGAGAGGCCCTATTGAAATTGTAAGGATTATTCTTATTATTATTATTAGGGCCCGAGCACCGAATGGTGAGAGGCCCTATTGAAATTGTAATGATTATTATTATTAGGGCCCGAGCACCGAATGGTGAGAGGCCCTATTGAAATTGTAATGATTATTAGGGCCCGAGCACCGAATGGTGAGAGGCCCTATTGAAATTGTAAGGATTATTCTTATTATTATTATTATTATTATTATTGTGACTAAAGTGAATTGGCTTTTTGAGGGCTTTAACATGCTGAACTTCTTACCAAACTTTGCAGAAAATTAGAGAGTGGTGAAAATGTACGTATTCTGGTGTATTTGGAAATGGGCGTGGCAAAATGGCTCAACAGCGCCCCCTGGAACCCAGCCCCTAGGTTTCCACATAACCGATTTTCACCAAAATCGGGCAAGAGGTGTATCGTGACTAATCATGAAAAAAAGTCACAAAGGGCATTATGAAAAACGCAACAGGAAGCCCACCATTTTGGATTTAGTGGCCATTTTGGCCATTTTGGCCATTTTTGCTTTGACGTACTTGTCCCAGGGCTTTCATCAAATCAACTTTAAATTTAGATGAGTGTCATCACAACAAGATGGAGAAAAAAGTTGACTGAAAAAATCAACTTTTCGCCACACCGTGTGACCTTGGCGTGGCGTCAAAGTTTGATTAAACGCCATCAAAACACGAGCTTCTGTATCTCGCACATACATGATCCAATCAAATCCAAACTACACACATAAGACAAGAGTCCCGGCCTGAAGACATCTACACTGAAATCATTTCTTAAAATCACAGCGCCCCCTGGTGGCTACAGGAAATGTATTTTTTTTTGCATGTCTTACACTTGGATGTATTTCTCCTCATCCACTGACCTCAACCATGTCAAACTCTATCAAATGGGTCTCAAGACATTGATAATGAAGATATAAGATTACTGTGACTTTTCGTCAAACACAGTATTAATGGCGTGGCATCAAAGTTCATCAACTCGCCGTGAAACACGAAATTGCTGTAACTTCCGTGTTCATGGTTCCATCTCCCTCAAACTACATGTGTGTATCAACAGCCCCCCCCTGAAGATATTAATAGGGTTTTAAGAAATGGGCGTGGCCAAAAAAATGACTAGCGCCACCTAAAGGGCAGCCCCGGCACTACGATTGACCGACATGTACAAAAATCCATTTTGGCATGTGTCTTTTCATAACAAACAAATAAGTCTCTTGGATCGATATGTTAGATCAAACAGGAAGTCCGCCATTTTGAATTTAGTGGCCATTTTGACCATATTCACCATTTTTACTTTGATGTACTTGTCCCAGGGCTTTTATCAGTTCATCTTTAAATTCAGATGAGTGTCATCACAACAAGATGGAGATAAAAATTGACTTAGGGATTGTTTTTTCGTCACACCGTGTGACCATGGCGTGGCGTCAAAGTTCATCAACTCGCCGTGAAACACAAAATGCTGTTACTTCAGTGTTCATGGTTCTATCTCACTCAAACTACATGTGTGTATCAACAGCCCCCCCCCCTGAAGATTTTCATATGGTTTCAAGTCCGTGTGACCGTGGCGTCGAAGTTTGATTACACGCCATCAAAACACGAGGCTCTGTATCTCGGACATATATTGTCCAATTAAGTCCAAACTAGACATGTAAGACAAGAGTCCCGGCCTGATGACATCTACACAGAAATCATGACTTTAAATCACAGCGCCCCCTGGTGGCTACAGGAAGTGAAGCGTTTATTGTCCAATTGAGTCCAAACTAGACATGTAAGACTAGAGTCCCAGCCTGATGACATCTACACAGAAGTCATGACTTTAAATCACAGCGCCCCCTGGTGGCTACAGGAAGTGAAGCGTTTATTGTCCAATTGAGTCCAAACTAGACATGTAAGACTAGAGTCCCAGCCTGATGACATCTACACAGAAATTATGACTTGAAATCACAGCGCCCCCTGGTGGCTACAGGAAGTGAAGCGTTTATCCTTGCCACAGAGAGGAAAACTCATCCAACGCGGAGACGTGCGCTTGGTCATCGACCGCTCTCTCCCCCGACCGCAACAGGCTTCAACGTGCAGGTGCTCGGGCCCGCAAGTGCTACAACGTAGCCCTAGTTATTATTATTATTATTTTTCCGGCAAAAGGATGGGCTTTTTGAGGGCTTTAACGTGCTCAAAAAGTTATGAAACTTTGCAGTAAATTAGTAAGTGGTGAAAATTTACGTATTCTGGAGTAATTTGAAATGGGCGTGGCAAAATGGCTCAACAGCGCCCCCTGGAACCCAGCCCCTAGGTTTCCACATAACCGTTTTTCACCAAAATCGGGCAAGAGGTGTATCGTGACTAATCATGAAAAAAAGTCACAAGGGGCATTATGAAAAACGCAACACGAAGCCCGCCATTTTGGATTTAGTGGCCATTTTGGCCATTTTGGGGATTTTTACTTTAATGTACTTGTCCCATGGCTTTCATCAAATCAACTTCAAATTCAGATGAGTGTCATCACAACAAGATGGAGAAAAAAGTTGACTTAAAAAAATCTACTTTTCGTCACACCGTGTGACCGTGGCGTGGCGTCAAAGTTTGATTAAACGCCATCAAAACACGAGGTTCTGTATCTCAGACATATTTGGACCAATCGATTCCAAACTATACACATAAGACAAGAGTCCCGGACTGATGATATCTACACTGAAATCATGACTTAATATCACAGCGCCCCCTGGTGGCAACAGGAAATGTCTTTTTTTTTGCATGTCTTACACTTGGATGTATTTCTCCTCATCCACTGACCTCAACCATGTCAAACTCTATCAAATGGGTCTCAAGACATTGATAATGAAGATATAAGATTACTGTGACTTTTCGTCAAACACAGTATTAATGGCGTGGCATCAAAGTTCATCAGCTCGCCGTGAAACACGAAATTGCTGTAACTTCCATGTTCATGGTTCCATCTCACTCAAACTACATGTATGTATTAACAGCCCCCCCCTGAAGATATTCATATGGTTTTAGGCAACGGGCGTGGCAAAAAAACTGACTAGCGCCCCCTAAAGGGCAGCCCCGGCGCTACGATTGGCCGACTTGTACAAAAAATGATTAGGGCATGTGTCTTTTCAATACAAACAAATAAGTCTCTTGGATCAATATGTTAGATCAAACAGGAAGTCCGCCATTTTGAATTAAGTGGCCATTTTGACCATATTCACCATTTTTACTTTGACATACTTGTCCCAGGGCTTTCATCAGTTCAACTTTAAATTCAGATGAGTGTCATCACAACAAGATGGAGATAAAAAATGATTTAGGGATTGTTTTTTCGTCACACTGTGTGACCGTGGCGTTGCGTCAAAGTTCATCAACTCGCCGTGAAACACGAAATGCTGTAACTTCAGTGTTCATGGTTCTATCTCACTCAAACTACATGTGTGTATCAACAGCCCCCCCTTGAAGATATTCATATGGTTTTAAGGCCGTGTGACCGTGGCGTCGAAGTTTGATTAAACGCCATCAAAACACGAGGTTCTGTATCTCGGACATATATTGTCCAATTAAGTCCAAACTAGACATGTAAGACAAGAGTCCCGGTCTGATGACATCTACACAGAAATCATGACTTTAAATCACAGCGCCCCCTGGTGGCTACAGGAAGTGAAGCGTTTATTGTCCAATTGAGTTCAAACTAGCCATGTAAGACTAGAGTCCCAGCCTGATGACATCTACACAGAAATCATGACTTTAAATCACAGCGCCCCCTGGTGGCTACAGGAACTGAAGCTTTTATCCTTGCCACAGAGAGGAAAACGCATCCAACGCAGAGACATGCACTTGGTCATCGACCGCTCTCTCCCCCGACTGCAACAGGCTTCAACGTGCAGGTGCTCGGGCCCGCAAGTGCTACAACGTATCCCTAGTTATTATTATTTTTCACACAAAAGGATGGGCTTTTTGAGGGCTTTAACGTGCTCAAAAAGTTATGAAACTTTGCAGTAAGTTAGTAAGTGGTGAAAATGTACGTATTCTGGAGTATTTGGAAATGGGCGTGGCGAAATGGCTCAACAGCGCCCCCTGGAACACAACCCCTAGGTTTCCACCCAGCCCCTAGGTTTCCACATAACTGATTTTCACCAAAATCGGGCAAGAGGTGTATCGTGACTAATCCTGAAAAAAAGTCTCAAGGGGCATTATGAAAAACGCAACAGGAAGCCCGCCATTTTGGATTTAGTGGCCATTTTGGCCATTTTTGGCGATTTTTACTTTAATGTACTTGTCCCAGGGCTTTCATCAGATCAACTTCAAATTCAGATGAGTGTCATCACAACAAGATGGAGAAAAAAGTTGACTTAAAAAATCAACTTTTCGCAACACCGTGTGACCGTGGCGTGGCGTCAAAGTTTGATTAAACGCCATCAAAACACGAGGTTCTGTATCTCAGACATATTTGTTCCAATCGATTCCAAACTACACACATAAGACAAGAGTCACGACCTGAAGACATCTGCACTGAAATCATGACTTAATATCATAGCGCCCCCTGGTGGCAACAGGAAATGTCTTTTTTTTTGCATGTCTTACACTTAGATGTGTTCCTCCTCATCCACTGACCTCAACCATGTCAAACTGTATCAAATGGGTCTCAAGACATTGATAATGAAGATATAAGAATACTGTGATTTTTCGTCAAACGCCATAGTAATGGCGTGGCATCAAAGTTCATCAGCTCGCCGTGAAACACGAAATTGCTGTAACTTCCGTGTTCATGGGTCCATCTCCCTCAAACTACATGTGTGTATTAACATCCCCCCCTTGAAGACATTCATATGGTTTTAAGAAATGGGCGTGGCAAAAAAACTGACTAGCGCCCCCTAAAGGGCAGCCCCGGCGCTACGATTGGCCGACTTGTACAAAAATGTATTAGGGCATGTGTCTTTCCATTACAAACAAAAAAGTCTCTTGGATCGATAGGTTAAACCAAACAGGAAGTCCGCCATTTTGGATTTAGTGGCCATTTTGGCCATATTCACCATTTTTACTTTGATGTACTTGTCCCAGGGCTTTTATCAGTTCAACTTTAAATTCAGATGAGTGTCATCACAACAAGATGGAGATAAAAATTGATTTAGGGATTTATCGTTCGTCACACCGCGTGACCGTGGCGTGGCGTCAAAGTTCATCAACTCGCCGTGAAACACCAAATGCTGTAACTTCCGTGTTCATGGTTCTATCTCACTCAAACTACATGTGTGTATCGACAGCCCCCCCCCGGAGATCTTCATATGGTTTTAAGGCCGTGTGACCGTGGCGTCGAAGTTTGATTAAACGCCATCAAAACACGAGGTTCTTAGCTCGGACATATATTGTCCAATCGAGTCCAAACTAGACATGTAAGACTAGAGTCCCGGCCTGATGACATCTACACAGAAATCATGACTTTAAATCACAGCGCCCCCTGGTGGCTACAGGAAGTGAAGTGTTTATTGTCCAATAGAGTCCAAACTAGACATGTAAGACTAGAGTCCCGGCCTGATGACATCTACACAGAAATCATGACTTTAAATCACAGCGCCCCCTGGTGGCTACAGGAAGTGAAGTGTTTATTGTCCAATTGAGTCCAAACTAGACATGTAAGACTAGAGTCCCAGCCTGATGACATCTACACAGAAATCATGACTTTAAATCACAGCGCCCCCTGGTGGCTACATGAAGTGAAGCGTTTATTGTCCAATTGAGTCCAAACTAGACATGTAAGACTAGAGTCCCAGCCTGATGACATCTACACAGAAATCATGACTTTAAATCACAGCGCCCCCTGGTGGCTACAGGAAGTGAAGCTTTTATCCTTGCCACAGAGAGGAAAACGCATCCAACGCGGAGACGTGCGCTTGGTCATCGACCGTTCTCTCCCCCGACGGCAACAGGCTTCAACGTGCAGGTGCTCGGGCCCGCAAGTGCTACAACGTAGCCCTAGTTATTATTATTATTCAGGCAAATGAATTGGCTTTTTGAGGGCTTTAACATGCTCAACTTCTTACCAAAATTTGCAGAAAGTTGGAAAGTGGTGAAAATGTACGTATTCTGAAGGAATTTTCAATGCGCGTCGCAAAATGGGTCAACGGTGCCCCCCGAGACCCCCGGAAGGTGTTCCCATTGACCGATCTTCACAAAAATCGATACACAGGTGTATCATGACCAGACAAACAAGAAAGTCTCAGGTGCAATTGGAAAAACACAACAGGAAGCCTGCTATTTTGCATTTAGTGGCCATTTTGGCCATATTCCACATTTTTACTTTGATGTACTTATACTTATTATTATTATTATTATTCAGGCAAATGAATTGGCTTTTTGAGGGCTTTAACATGCTCAACTTCTTACCAAAATTTGCAGAAAGTTAGAAAGTGGTGAAAATTTACGTATTCTGAAGGAATTTTCAATGGGCGTCGCAAAATGGCTCAACGGTGCCCCCCGAGACAGCCCGAGACCCCTGGAAGGTGTTCCCATTGACCTATCTTCACAAAAGTCGATATACAGGTGTATCATGACCAGACAAACAAAAAAGTATCTTGGTGCAATTGGAAAAACACAACAGGAAGCCTGCTATTTTGCATTTAGTGGCCATTTTGGCCATATTCCACATTTTTTCTTTGATACACTTGTACCAGGGTTTTCATCGGATCAACTTCAAATTGAGATGAGTGTCATCACAACAAGATGGAGATAAGAACTGACTGACGGATTTTTTTTTAATCACACGGTGTGACCGTGGCGTGGCGTCAAAGTTTGATTACACGCCATTAAAAAACGATGTTCTGTAACGCGGACATACACGGACCATGAATCCTTTGATTTCAGTCTTCCTAGATCAAAGGAAACTTTATGTCTTGCAAAGGTTACGTCTCTCTCTCTCTCAGAACTGGTTATTTTTGTTTTTTCAGACAAAAAGCATGCAACGCTTCAAAATGGATGTGCTCGTTTATGTCTTTCTTTTTATTTTGTTGTAATGATGTGAAGCACTTGGGGATTTTTGCTTGTGAAAGATTCAACACAAATGAACGTCACTCACTGACTTTACTTTCTCAACTTACTTCTGTAATGTAATGGTGGGAGCATCCTCTATTTTGACAGCAGTCTGGTGAATGGTAGTAATGATGATGAGGATGGAGGTGATGATGATGGTGCTACCCAGTGATCAAATGCACAAATATGGGTGGAAGATCCATATTTGTTATGTCTATTGTTTCATCAGAGTGAAAAACTGGATATATTTTCAGATTTTCATCAGAGTGAAAAACTGGATATATTTTCAGATTTTCCTCAGGGTCTTTATTTTGGATATCTTGGCTCATAATCTTTTCTTTAACGGGTCTTCAAGAAAAGACTTTGTAAATTTGCAGACTGGTTCTAAAAGCTCCACAGGAACAACACGGCTGCATAACATATTCAGAATGAGGATTCAGCATCTTAGCTCTTAGCTCGCTCAGCATGTAACATTGTCTCTGTCAGAATGAAGTCTTTTGAAAGCTTAGGAGTGTTAACTTCAGTCAAGAGTGTTTGTCCTTGAATCTCATCCAGTTTAGATGTGTTTTGTTATAGCTGTAACAATGCTGAGATTTGCCCTTTGCATTACTGTGACCACATCTTCACAAACTGGCTTGTTTAGATCATTTGTTTATTTCTCCTGGAAAATGTCACATTCCACATTTATGTGTGCTAGTGAAACTCATAACAGCAACAAATGTGTTTTTTTTTCTCTGTGACCTGATGACCACAATTAATGTTGTGTGAGGTGTTTGAGTCCACCAAACCCTTTTGGAGTTTTAGAGGTAAACAGTGTTGCAGCTAAATCCAATACATTTGAAGTAAGCAGCAAAGACAGCGTCATTACCTCCCCGGGCCGAGTTCAGGTTTGCACACAGACACCAAAAACGAACACACACTGCATACAAACTCTCACCGAAGGGCACGTGCGGGTGTGCGTTAGCATCGCTACATCCACTAGCATAGCTACATGCTGTTGCAGACTTTTGGGCTTAAAATTTGATGTAAATGATGCAGTCTCGAATCGAATATGAATATCGGGGCTTGCGGACACTTGGATGACACCACACAAGCAGTATGGAGGCATGCTATGTTATTTTATTACGTTTGAACAATTGATCACCAGTTACTTCAATTGTATTGGCTTTGGCTGCAACACTGTTTACCCCTAAGACTCCAAAACGTGTTTTGTGGAGTCAGACACTTGACCACCCCTCTATCGGCATAGTGGTGAGTAGATAATGAGTTAATTAAAATTAAAAAGTGAACTATCCCTTTAAATAGTCTGTTTGGCTTGGTCTACCTGCTGTCTTAACCAGATGTCTAGGTTTAGTTAATGGATTGTTTTTGAAACAAGGAGAATTTGTTGGATCTACTGTAAATGCTCCTCATTTTCCACCGTTACCTTGCGCACAGAAGGATATTGTTTACACTACTGTGTTTGTGTTTCTGTGTCTCTGTGTGTGTGTGTGTGGTATGAATATCTGCAGATTATTAACTTTTGGAGCTGATCAGTCTGAGGTGGGGACAGGGGTGGACTGGGACAAAAATTCAGCCCTGGCATTGTCTGTCCAGACCAGCCCACTACATTATCAGCGGACACCACATAGAAGTCCACAAATCTCGCGGCGTCTTCTCTCATGCATACTACTGTTACCACCTAGCTCAAAGATGGCAACAAGAAGGGAGGCCACACACAAACCTCTCAAGCCAAAAGTAAATTTATTTAACTCCAAATCAAGATAGCTCTAACTACGTAGTGGGATGTGTAAAATATGTTACGCGTCAGTGGTGTTAACAGTGTTTGGATGTGTGAAAATAAGGTGTGATGTATGTTGTAAGGTGCAGAAGCAAAGAAAAACAAAGGCTGAGGGCCCCATGCCCCTGGAAGCAGCCTTTAGATCTGCAGCTGAAGCCCAGCCCATAAGAGCAGGCCCAGGGTGACGCCCCTGCCAGCTCTACCTGTGTCTGGAAAACAACTCCTCAGGCTCTCACAGGTCAAGTGGTCAACCTGAGAAGGACATGGATACATTATAATGTCTCTAATCATCACAAATTAAGTATGATTTCATAAAACATAAAAAATGATTAACTCACCAGACTAGAGGAGACTCAACAGACAAACTTTGGTACAGTGAAGGCAGAGAGTGGAGGCAGACAGAGAGCAAGTCCTAGAACATGGACAGAAGGGGAACAACTCCTCAGGCTCTCACAGGTCAAGTGGTCAACCTGAGAAGGACATGGATACATTATAATGTCTGAAAAATAAAGAAAATGTTTTCCTCTGTCCTGCACCTAGAGTTGAGAACTTTTTGGATGTGTGTTTCTTTTAAAACCTTTTGAAAATTATTATAATTATGAAGTATGAATTTATAGATTAAAAAATACATGATAAACTTACCAAATTCTAACAGTGGTCCCAAATGTCCACATATAAAACAGAGGGAGAACGACTCCTCAAATATATCACAACAACCTGTAATGGAGAATAATTGATCATTTAGTGTACCTGATCACACCATTAAGGATCAACACATAAGCACAATAAACTTCTGAAAAGAATTATTAAAATGACAAATTATGAATTACTACATCCATAATGATTATAAATGATTAACAATGACAATGTGTGATAATATTAAATATTTCTCACCTTATCAGTGGAGCAGCTTTTTAAGCAGCTCACTCTTCTCTGCAAGTCTGTCTATCACCAAGTCAGAGTCCAAGGCCATGAGAATGTCTTTCTCTGTGGCCATCAACATAAATGCCTCCAATTTGTCAGGTGAGAGGGTGCTTCTGAGCAGTGGTGTACAAAGTACTTGAAAGCCATACTTGAGTAAAAGTACAGATATCTCACCTGAAAGTGACTTCGGTAAAAGTAAAAGTCACCCGTCAGAAAATGACTTGAGTAAAAGTCTTAAAGTAGCTCATATTAAAAGTACTTAAGTATCAAAAGTATCTGGTGTTGAAATGTACTTAAGTATCAAAAGTAAAAGTACAAGTACTAAAATTAAAAATGCAAAGTGCTTTTTATAGTAGGCCTATACAGACACAAAACAACCCAAAATGTTTCTCCTCAAGATTTATCTCAACTGACTGAAAAATTACAACAACAATATGCATATAATGTATAATTTTACCAATTTTGAACCCTAGATGCTGAGGTTCAAATAGTAATGGACCAGTGCATCTAGAGACAACAAAGAATTAACTATAAACAAGTGCCTCTTGTGCCCAAGAACATTAATAAACCACAGTATAACCACTAAAACATTGTGTAAATATCACTAAACATGGACCTCTCATCAGTAGCAAGAGTGATACACAATGCCCCTTATGATAACTCAGCAAAGGGAAACCAGATCTAGGCACACAAAATAAGACACTATCTCTTATCCTATTCTAGAGGAAGTAAAAGTCGTAACAAGATTTCTGAAGGTGAACCTGCGGAGGGATAGACCAACCCCCCCCCCCGACGGCAAACACGCCATCGGGACCTGCACATCTCAGGAGGGAGGGGGCAGAGAGTGAGAGAGAGAGAGAGAGAGAGGTGCGCCGTGGGTAGAGGCGTGCGACGCAAACCTCAGCTGCTCAAGTAACGATCCAGTTTGGAGAATGTATTGAAAATTGAAAATGCGCGCTCACATATCTGCCTCCACTCGCTCATCATTGTCGAGTCCTCCTCGCTCGTCTCCCGGCGCACCTGCTGCTGCTGGGCTGGTGAACCCGGCACCACATAGGTCCGTCAGTTTGGCACATTTAGCAGCCTCCACCTCCAGAGACTTCAGCTTTTTTTTCCCGATGCGTTTTTTACTCTTATTATCCATTTTAAGTTTCTGTCTCAGCAGCAGCCCGTCCCGCGACTCCCCCCGCCAATGCCATGAGGTCCCGCCCCACCCTGGTTTGTGTTGTGATTGACAGCACTGTCAGGGCTCTCTGAGCCTGTCAGCCCATGATTGATTGACAATGACAAACAATAGACCAATAATATGTGTCGATGCTGGCAACACACTGCTAGCCCTCTGTAGCCAATTGGCCGGCCCAATTGGAGGGAATTTAGAGAGGAAGAAGAGAAAAAAAAAAGAAACAACAACATAGCGGACCAGACCGGCCCACATTGGGTCAACGGCCCACCGGGACGATGCCCGGTATGCCAGATGGCCAGTCCACCCCTGGGTGGGGATGTGGGGCAGTAGAGAACTGTATGCTTGTTGAGTGAGTGTACATAGTAAAAGGCACATCTTTAAGTATCTCAAGAGTTAATGTTGAATCCTACCTACCTGCTGGTGGTTAATAATGGTCTGATTGTCAATTTTACTATGGCAAATGGTCAGTGTATTTGTGTGGGAGAGAGAGGGAGATTGAGGTAAAGGGTTTTATTCTTTTTGTTACCATTTAGTTTAACTTCTTAACATAACTTTGGATCCTAAGATTTTGTTAGCAGCATTAACTATAGGATGTTCACCTGCACACACAAATTCTCGATGTGCACATGTAGGTCTCTCTCTTTAGGGATGGGGGAATGTCTGTATGGGAATGACACAAATTGCAGGTCATCAAGGGGGATGTCTTCTTGGTCATTTTGATTTAAAGGGGATAGAATTCCTTCGTATCCCGCTGCACAACGCTTTTTGGTTATCATGCGCCCTCAAAGACACATTGTAAACTAGCTTGGAGTACTTTCCTAGCCTTTGTAAAATGTTACTGCCAGGCAGAAGCCCATCGGCAAGTTGCTTTATCACCAGTTTATTGAAAAAGACTATCCACTTGGGGTGGTGTCATTGCTCTCTGGAGACTCTTGAGGGTTACGCCTTGCCCAAGCATCTAAATCCATCCAAGCACTCTTTGGTGAATTTAAAGCTTTAAACAGAGCTAAAGAGGGTAAAGAAAATCAGGGTATTTAGGAGTTTTGATTTGACTGATTAAGAGTAAGAAACTTTCAAGAGAATGACAGTGTATATGTGAGGGTTTCTTTTTGATCTGGACCTGAAAGCAGACACAGAGGTGGATTTGTTTGAGAGTGAGCAAAAAAGTATTTTAATGAAGCGCCGAGGCAGGATGGTAACAAGCTGAGACTGAGCCTGCGATCCAGTGAGCTGGACATTGGGCAAGCAGGTTGGCTCTGGCGATCCTAAGGCAAAAAGAGAAAAAATACATTTGGAGGATTCACGAGATACAGTTTCCACTCGAAAACAACTTGAGATCGCCCAAGAGTGTGTATCACTGGGGTGACGGAACAATATGGCGATGAGTAGAGAGAAGACCGGGGTTCTTGTACGTCTGTTGATGAGGTGATTGCAACCAGGTGTGGGACTCACTCTTCGCCAGGACTGCCGCACTCACATGCACACTCACATGCACACTCACATGCACACTCACATGCACACTCACATGCACACTCACATGCACACACAGTGGAGGAGGTGAACAGGACAGGAGCACAGAGAAAAGGGGTGAACAGCCTGAGCCATGACAGTGTACGTAGGTGGATTACTTATGTTTTACAGAAACTCAAGACTTAGCTTTAAGTCACTCTTCTGTGAACCTGCCCTTACCACAAGTAAACAGTAGCAGCTTTCTGGTACTTCAGGAATTATTTTGAATCTGTATTAATGTTTATTCTGTCAGATGACTTCATGATCATAATGGGCTCCCATCAAAACACAATCTTCATTTAGCCTGGGGGCTATGTGTTGTGGAGACGAGAGTGATGAACACACAAACATCAAGCTCTGTACACTTGATGAATGTGTCACTTAAAAAGATAAAAAACTATTCATTTGAAAGCAGTGTGTGTAATTAAATACATTGACATGATGGGTTATGCTTAAGATCTCACAGGACTGACTCAAGGTTTCACCCACTTTGTTGATAAGAGTGTGGTAGTGGAGAGGATCGTTAAATGATGAATTAAAACCTTTAAAGATTTTTTTTATGGAATGTCAGATCAGAAACCTTTTCACGATATCCCTCGAACTAAACACAATTTATAAAAAACAACAAAAAATGTGTCATATTGCATAACCATGTTCAGATAAACTGGGATTTCAGTCATTTTTGCCTGTGATGATTACATTGTCACATAGTTATCTCATAAAATAAAGAGAGAATAAATGTGAACATTGTACATCCTCCTGTACAATGGTCCATCTTATGTAAGAACTGGTTATTTTTATGTCTCTACTCTGTGGGGTGGAAAATGCATAGTGAGAATGGTAGGCATGTTTTTTAATCCTTGCATAAGTATGGCAGTGAAAACAGGGAGATATGGTTATAGACAGGGGGAGTGTGTTGTGCACCTGTTTTGTGTATTTGAGAGAAGGCAACACTGATCCCTGGTGGTGCCTCTGCTAGCAGCTGAGCTGATCATTTGCTGGTTTGTGTGTGTCTGTGTGTGTACTGTGTGCCTCGTGTTGAGCTGTTAAACCTCTTTAGTACAGCTCCTCTTCTCAGTTTCAGAGCTGCCAGTGTGGACACAGAAACCCTGCTTGCTCTGACAGTGATGAACATGTCTATGAATACTAATGTTCGGTGTGCGCCAACACTGAAGGGAACAGGCACTATAATGAAACCACTGTGTGACTTATGGGGGGCCGTGCAAACCATAATTCTTTCTGGGCCTTTCACATACATACGTTCTCCCCTCTCACACACACATACATTCCAGATTGGATTTAGATAGTTACTCATTTTTTACTCTTCAGGGTGTGTGTATCATCACGTTCAATTCAGGATAAAAGTGGGTCATTAAAGTGCCGGATCTCAAAGTAGCTTGACTTCAATATATACAGAACAGTAGGAGATGTAGCCCTTCCGTGCAAGAAGGAGAACCTGCCACATTTATATTTTAAATATTATCTCACAGTTAAAATTTTGAGTCATCCAGAGCTGTCGTAACAGTCACATACAATTTTTCACTAAAGGATTTTATATTTCATCCCTAGAAGCAATTCAAAATAAACATAAAATACGCTTCAAAGTAATATCGTTCTAAATACATTCATTTTCCTGCTGAATGTGGTTCTGTGATGGTCAGGGGAGCACACAACTCTTTTGTGCTTCAACAAATTAGTCTTGTACAAGGTACGCAGATATCAGGCTTGACTTAACAAACTAGTAGATTGTTGCCAAGCAAACTCAGAGCCTATTTTGATTTCTGAAAGCAGCACTTCAATCTCAGAATTTTTTTCACTATTTCACGCAATTTTCATGAATTAACACTTCCTGACATTAGGGGCAGGAAGCATAGCCTTATATGGTATTATGACAGTATTAATAATGCAAATTTTATCTTCATGCACGTTTGCTCAAATACACACAGATGGCTTTCATGATGTTTATGCAGACCATTTTATTTTCTGAGGCATTTGCTTAATCTGATACTCATCGTACCTAAAAATGTGAGAGAAATAAGTTCTTAATAAGTTCCAAGGAAAAAAGAAAAAATCTATTTTCTCAGGGCTGTCACTCCTTTCCTAACCTTAACCCAACTGATTAGATGTTGGTAATTTATATAAGGAACTATAAATATGTTAAAAAATGTTTTTTTACTAGTAAAAATATTTGTCAAAACTTAATTAAAGGTCCAGTGTGTAGGTTTTAGAAGTATCTGTTTAACTTTAATATAACATTCATAATGATTTCTTCATTAGTTTATATTCACTTGAAACAAATAATCATTGTACTCCTATTATTCAAAATTGTTAAGTGAGCTTTTCCTGATATATCTGGTATCCCAGTAAAATGTAATCAATTATTCATCAATCCTAAAAAAACAAAACGTCATTTAGTTATGCTAAACACTCAATAAACAAAATTCAAACAAAGCGAAATAAATCCAAGTTAATCTATGGGCCATTAAAGATGTGTCAGTACTAGGACTATCTGACACGGATGGAAAGTAGGATTTTCACACTGATATGCTCCTTATCATAGTATCATATTTGCACATGAAAAGTCCTGTTATACATGAACGGTGTTGTTAATTAAGCCAAGAAAAAATGTATGCAATTCTGAAAAGCATTACCAAGAAACTTTCTGTGATTCTCTTCCTAACCAGGCAAGCATATCATATTATCAACATGAACTCAAAGTTTGCCCCTACTTCTAGAAAAAAAATTTAATAATAATAATCTTGCTAGAACATGTCCCACGGAGGGAGTGTTTAAGAGTAGTACTAATAAGTACAGTCAGAATAAGAACAGATATATTTAATTTGTCTCCCATAAACTGTGTCTGAAACTGTAAATCCAAGTTTCATTTCACAGAAGCTTCCTACTCATTGGAACTGATCATGATAAAGTCACCCTGTTTGTTTCTTTAACAGATAGGCCTCGTTGGTAACTGTCATCTCTCCCTGCCGTGTAACAGCTTTATAGTTCCTTTTTTTTAATAAATTCAGTTTAATAATATACAAAAACTTCACTTATATACACAGAAAAGCAGAGTCATTTAGTCCTTGATTTACAGGGAAATCTCATAATGTACTACTACAATGTACCATAATTTTATTTGAATTTATCACAGATTGAAGACAGTGTACAATTTATTACACTACCTGAGTGGCATGTAGAGCTTTTTATTTAATACCATTAATCGTGTATCATTCATTTTAGATTTTACTTCATGTACTTGATATATGTCATCCAAGGGCAGTCAGCAGCTTACATTCTTTCAAGTTCAAAAGAAACTCTGATGGTTTGAAAAATCTCTCAGTTATTTAAAGATTTATGACAGCGGAAATATATCTATCCACGTTTGTGAAACCTAGCTAAAAGTACCAGCACTCTAGCAGTATTATTCTCTAATAAATCCTACCTGCATGAAGGGTAAAGTGTTCAGTTCTTCTAGAGGTCTTCTGCTCTGTGGTGCTGTTGAGCTACATTCAGTTATTTAGCCTCAACTAATTACAATAAATGGGTGGACTGCATTATTTTCAGCCTTGTGTACCTAATAAACTAAGTATAAGTATGTGAGAGGCCCCTAGTCCGTATGGCCTCTCATTTCTCTCCACTCTAAAAAGTGTTTAGACGAAAAACTTAATTTAAAAATAGTCAAGCATGTTCAGTTTTTGTATGTTTGTCCAATTAAACATTGAGTTATTCATATTTATCAAATGGTATTTTGAAAAAGTGAATACAATTATATATTTTTGTATCTATGATTTGATTGTTGCTTAAATTATATACATTTCTATATCAAAATTGTATTTAAGCATTTATTTTGTTACCAATTAACTTTTGTTATCTGACATTACATTTATAAATAAGAGGTAGACATCAACATGAAAATTATTTCATCTACGAAACCTTTAATTACTGCACTGCAGTTGTATGCCATATTTCAACATACTTTTGAACTATATAAGTATGGGACTATATAAGGTCACTGTGACCTCTGTCCTTTGACCACTGGAACACAATCACCTCATCTGTGAGTCCATGTGACAACTGCTCAAAAGTTGAAGAAATTACCTCAAGCTGTTTTGAGATATCACATTCAAGAGGCCCAAAACATATTTTAATGGCCTCCATGGCCTTGACCTCTGACCGTCAAAATCTAATAAGTGAGTCAAAGTGAATTGTACCAGATGCAATGAAATGTATCCCAATCACATGGACGTGAGGTAATTGTGACCTTGACCTTTGACTTCCAAGCATACAATAATCTGATCAGGTCATCTTTCAGTCTAAGTTAATGTTTGTAACACATTAGAGACGTTCCCTCAAGAAAGATGATCTTAACACAAGATAAACATGTTTTGTGAGGCCACTGTGACCTTGCCCATTGACCTTTGACCACCAAAATCTATTCAGTGCATCCTTGAGTCCAAGACGAAATTTTAAGAAATTTCCTCAAGGCATTCTTTAGATAAATCGCTTTCCCATACGGACTGATGGACTGTGCAGAGGCATAAAACAGAATGTAAAACTGAAAAAAATATTGTCTATATATCTGAACAAGGAAAGCTAACATATATTTCTATATGATGCCTAATATGAAACTGTGAGGTCATTATTTATATATGGGCCCTGATCAATATTAGGATGCTGATTTAAAAGGCAAGTCCGTGTGCACAACCCCCCTCCCCCTTCAAAATGTAACTAATGAAACATAATTAAAATCCAAAGGAGCATTTAATGAACTGCTTTAGGGGGAACAACCACTTTCCACCAAGGTTCTCACCAGCTGGAACACATTGGTGCAACATGTGATCCGATTCCAGCACAAAGATGAACCTTTTCTCATTACAGTGCACATGCAGTCCACATAATGCCAATGATACATTCTGCCAATGCCCCCTGACAAATAACCAGACAGTACAACAAAAAAGGAGGTGTGTAGACTTTTCCCAAGGGACAGGGGTTAATATATGCACTTTGATATGCCAAGGTAAACACGGAGGGCATCAGCCAGTCATCAGGGGACTGAATGAGCGAGAGTTAATTTCTTGGATGCTAAATTTGCTATATCTTGGCCATATTAGGTTAAAACCAATGAGATAAGGAGCCAGATGTTTCCGTTACCATAAACATCTTTTAGGGAGTTTCTCAGAAATTAACCCAGAGATAGTCAGCCCTGTTGTTAATAGTCATATATATATTTTTTTTTTCCTACACGTATACCTCTCACAATGAAATTGGTGTTTTTTTTGTTTTTTTGTTGTTTGCCTGTAATATTCAAAATACACATAATATGACTGAAATTCAACTTGTTTCTTCTGTAACACTTTGATGAATGTATCAGATTTCAAAAAGATATTGTACAATAATAGGAATCGCCAGACGCTCACAGTGCTTCATAGACCTAAAAATCTCCCCAAACATTCTCACACCACATAAACTATACAGTATATTTTTTTGACTATATTTTTGTTGTTAGGGTTTCCTCACAGAACAACACTTAAATGCACCTGTCTATAAATTAAACCAACGGGTGAACAAAAGGATGATTTAATTAAAAGGCCCATAGGCGTATGATTCCTGTCTGGGTATTTCAGCAAAACTAAATGTTATTGGTCAAATAATTTATTAGTCCCCCAAATTCAGCTACAGTGGCTTTGTTTAGCATGTTTCACTGAATTTTCTGAGAGGACAATGTTGACTTGGACTTGGAGCTTGGAACAGTTTTGTGTGCTGACATGTAAAGGGTGTTACAGCCTCACAAATGTACTGCTGTGGCCGTTGGCTTGCCTGTTGTCTCATTTTCATTATATCCCAGTGTTGGCAGCTCACCACACTGCAAATCTGTGGTGCTGCAGCAACACAAGCTAGCACAAGCAATTTGACAGACAACCAGTACTTTCTGCCTACTGGTCAATGTGGTGCTACTATTTACTGCTGTGGAAGCTGGCACAGACTGAAGCCCCATCTGTGCACCGCTTTATGAGTGTGCGCTGTTATTTCAGCACCCCTGTCCAACTTACTGTCCACTTTACAGATCTGTTCCAGCTATTATTTGTCTCCAGCCTCTGTCACTGCCAGGAAGCAACCTGATTAGCTTGGTTATTTTCTCCATTTCAGAGAAAGCGGTTGACAGGTGAAACACCACATCTGAATTTGTGGATACATTTTGAGAGAGTGCAGACATTCCGCAAGCTATATCAGTATATGCTGTGTTCAAGTGTTTCTGTTTATTTTAAGCAAAGAATATGAACCAAATTCCTCATGAATCACCCTCACTCACCCCTCCTCCACAACTCCCAAGACCAAGATAAATATGGCAGCTGGGAGTGAAAAATCTCTTAATCTTGGGTGGTTATTACCAATGGCAATCAGGCAGTTTGCCAGACATATTTCCATGAATCTAATTAGCAGAAAACTTGATAAAGTGTCAAAGGGTTTATCTTGTAAAAGGGTGGGGGTTGATGAAGTAGTGTTCTTGGCTCACCTCAGCACAGCCTGAAAGAATTCTACAGGTCATGTTGCCTTTTGTTGTTTTTGCAGCACTTTTTTTTCTCTGTGATGGATGTCCTGGAGATGCGAGTCAAATATTTCTACCCTTGACCATTCAATTATATTTAGCCATTTAGCAAATTATAACCATGGTTTTGCTGATTTTTGACTTTACTGCTGACCTTTTTGCAAAGGCATTCTTCATTGTGTTCTTACTTTCACCTGGGAAACGGTTGAGAGTATCTTTGTACTTTTAATGTAATGCTTTCACGCACACGCACACGCAAACACACACACACATTCATATTTCGCCTATTTTTCCGGAGCAGACAGTCTCTTTTTATCACAGAAACACATTAAAAATAACCCTGGAGGTTTATCCTATAGTGGCAAAAAATCTATTTTACTAAAATCAAGTTAGATTCAATAACACTATTCAGAAAAGGCAAATTGTTATTTTGCACGTAATTTTACCTCAGGATTTCATCTGAAGTTTTTGGTTTTTAATTTACTCTGCTTCATTGATTTTAATGAGTTTAATCAACAACACAGAGTATATATGAAATATCCTGCTTCCTTGTAAATAAGTGATACAAGACAAAAAGCAAATGAATACCAATGACGGACATTCCTGCCATCATCCCATCACACGTCCCATCTGTATGTCACCCACCTGCACACATTCAGTCTGGTGCAGTATATTCTAGTTGTTGCATAGGTTTCTACCTATTGAGAGAAAAAAATACCACAGTCCCTTTTACCTGGTCATGTTGCAACAATCTAAAAGATGTCTGCATTTGTCTGTTGCATAGACTGCCAACTGTTTTGATTGAAAGGTGGATGGACAGGTGAATCTAAAGTAGGTTGGCTATTTCTACAACACTGCTGTTTACCCAGCTGCCATGATGTTCAAACAGTACAGGGGAATAAAGACCTTGTGGAATAAAAATGACAAAGATGGCATTTTCACTTCACACTATTGGTCCACCAAGGCATTATGAATACAAAGTAAATTTCAGCCTACCCAAGCAATATCTATAAGGTATACTGAAACACACGTGGACGTCTGGTGTGAAAACCGTCCATCAACTGCACAATTCTATGATAGATGGCGCCGCGGACGGCTGCCTCGGTGATTTGGTGCGCGATGTTTTGTCTTGTTTTGTCAGTAAATTCTGTTTTCTGCCTTAAAACCGGGAGCTCTTTCACCAGAGAGATGCTCATGAACATCAGGGACACAACTCCGGATAATTTATTTCCGACTTTCATTGCCTCATCTATCGAGATTTTGGACATTCTGGTTAAAGGTGTGCTCACCTTTGTTCACACGGTGAAGCGGCGGAGGAGAGGAAAAAGGGCCGCCGGCGGGGACTTCGCACTTCCTGGAATATTCCTCTCTAAGGTGCGCTCACTGTGAAACAAGCGTGATGAACACCAGCTACTAGTTAGTAAGAACAGAGACTTCTCTTCATCTTCCGTTTTGTGCTTCACGGAGACGTGGCAACTCTTCCGAGCGGACCGCGACACGGAGCTCTCCGGCAAGACGAAGGGAGGAGGAATCTGCTTCTACACTAACTCTGGCTGGTGCAACGATGTGACAGTGATCCAACAACACTGCTCTCCTGATCTGGAATATTTTTTCATCAACTTCAAACCCTTCTACTCCCACTGTGAGTTTGCTTCATTCATTCTGGTCGGTGTTTACATCCCACCGCAGGCTAAAGTGCAGGAGGCTCAGCGCATGCTCGCCGACCAGATCCTGTGTGTGGAGCGGACTAACCCGGACTCCTTAGTGATTGTCCTCGGTGACTTCAACAAAGGAAATCTCACCTGTGAACTCCCCAAATATAAACAATTTATTAAATGCCCGACCAGAGATGAGAACATCCTAGATCACTGTTACACCACAGTAAGCAGTGCTTATTACGCCGTCCCCTGGGCTTCACTGGGACTCTCGGACCACGTCATGGTCAATTTGATTCCTGCATACAGGCAGAAACTAAAACTCTGTAAACCTGTTGTGAGGACTTCAAAGCAGTGGACCAGTGAAGCTGTGGAGGATCTTCAGGCGTGCTTGGACTGCACAGATTGGGAAGTGTTCAAGTGTGCAACTAATAGTCTGGATGAGTACACAGAGGCTGTGACTTCCTATATCAGCTTCTGTGAGGACAGCTGTGTTCCATCACGAACCAGGGTGAGTTACAATAATGACAAACCCTGGTTCACAGCCAAACTCAAACAGTTAAGGTTGGAGAAGGAAGACGCGTTCAGGAGCGGGGTCAGAGTCAGGTTTATAGAGGCCAAATACAGGTTTAGCAAGGAGGTGAGAGAAGCTAAACGCCTGTACTCTGAGAAACTTCAACACCAATTTGCAGCCAATGACTCTGCCTCTGTCTGGAAAGGGCTTAAGGCCGGAGCATGCTACTGCGTTTTCACGGGCCCGGAAGCGCAAGAGCCCTGCCGGGCCTCCTACGTGCTATCGTAGCCCTTCTTACGTCCTTACGTGGGTCGGCCAGTTTTTCTAACTAGACGGCAAAGCCCCGCAAGCGTCACCGGCCCGCAAGGGCTGTGATTGGTCTGCTAACTACATAATTTCCGGAGTCGCATTTCCGGTTCATGCCCGGAAACCACGGAAGATTTAGAAGAACGAATATGGACCAAATAGAAGAGCACTTGGCAGAAGAGATCCGAAACTATGACCACTAGTATAACCCGTCACTAACCGGCGGATTTTTTCCGCCAGAAAAAGGCTCTGAGGAGCCGCCGTGGCGATGTAAATAAATCGTTCTTCTTCGTGCCACACACGAAGAAGAGCCGACTTCGACAAAAAACATTACTCCGCCTAGTGTTCTGGCGGGGAATTGCATGGCAACTAGCGCAACGGTTGGAAAACCATGAATGACAACGAGTCCTGCGTTACAACTGCGTGCTTGCGGGCCCCTGACAACGCAGAAGCATGCTCCGGCCTTTAGGCAGATTACAAACTGCAAGCCCAGAGCCCCCCACTCCACTAACGACTCACGCCTGGCCAACGACCTGAATGAGTTTTACTGTCACTTCGATAGACAGTGGGACAGTCCTGACACCATCCCCCCGTGACAACACCCTCCAGCCCATCAACTGCACCTCCCCCACCACAGCAAAGGCCAGCACCTTTACACAACTTCCCACCTCAGAGCCCCCCCCCTCCTCCCCTATCACAGTGACGACTCTCTCCATCCTGGAGAGTGACGTCAACAGACCTTCAGGAGACAGAACCCCCGCAAAGCAGCCGGGCCAGACTCTGTCTCTCCATCTATCCTGAAGCATTGTGCTGATCAGCTGTCTCTGGTGTTCACAGACATTTTTAACACCTCACTGGAGACCTGCCACGTACCAGCCTGCTTCAAGACCTCCACCATCATCCCTGTCCCCAAAAAAACTAAGATCACTGGACTCAACGATTACAGACCTGTCGCCCTGACCTCTGTGGTGTTGAAGGCATTCGAGCGCCTCATGCTGTTCCACCTCAAAGCCATCACTGACCCTCTGGACCCCCAGCAGTTTGCCTACAAAGCCAACAGGTCTGTAGACGATGCAGTAAACATGGCCCTCCACTTCATCCTCCAGCACCTGGACTCCTCAGGAACCTACGCCAGGATCCTGTTTGTGGACTTCAGCTCTGCCTTCAACACAATCATCCTGGACCTGCTACAGGACAAGCTCTCCCTGCTGAGTGTGCCTGATCACAGACTTCCTGTCTGACAGGAGGCAACACGTGAGGCTGGGGAAGCATGTCTTCGACGCCAGGACCATAAGCACCGGTTCCCCTCAAGGCTGTGTTCTTTCCCCTCTACTATTCTCCCTGTACACCAACAGCTGCACCTCCAGTCACCAGTCTGTCAAACTCCTAAAGTTCACGGACGACACCACCCTCATTGGGCTCATCTCTGGTGGGAATGAGTCAGCCTACAGGTGGGAGATTGACCATCTGGTGACCTGGTGTGATCAGAACAACCTGGAGCTCAATGGTCTGAAAACAGTGGAGATGGTTGTTGATTTTAGAAAGAACGCAGCCCCACCCACCCCCATCACCCTGAGAAACTCCCCAGTCGCCACTGTGGAGTCCTTCCGCTTCCTGGGCACCATCATCTTCCAGGACCTCAAGTGGGAGCTGAACATCAACTCCCTCACCAAAAAGGCTCAACAGAGGATGTACTTCCTGCGGCAGCTGAAGAAGTTCAACCTGCCAAAGTCAATGATGGTGCACTACAACTGCATCATCGAGTCCATCCTCACCTCCTCCATCTCCATCTTGTTCGCTGCTGCTATAGCAAGCGACAAAGGCAGGCTGCAGCGCATCATCCGCTCTGCTGAGAAGGTTATTGGCTGCAATCTGCCATCTCTACAGGACCTGTTTGCCCTTGAGGACTCTGAGGCGTGCAGGTAAGATTGAGGCCGATCCTTCTCACCCGGGTCACAAACTCTTTGAGGTTCTTCCCTCCGTGTGGTGTATTTATGTGTTTTATGTTTCTAGACTGACTTTATGGCTGCCATCATTCCCCTCAAACTTGAGGGAGACTTGGTCACCTCCAACATTTCCTGGAGGAACAGGAGGATATCGCGAGTACCACCATGATTGGGACACACCATAACGATAGGTATATTCCTCCCTAGTTGATAGAGTCCTGGCTTTCTGTAGAGTAGTAGACAGTAACCCATTGGCTAGCAACCTGGTCCTCTCAGGGGCCAGGCCCAAAGATTTAGCCCGTGGAGAAAAGGATGGAAAAAAGTCGAGTGGGCCGGGTACAAGAGGTCCCACCAAACAGGGAGCTTACATGGTCATCTTGACGGCGAGATGCTATTGAAGAAACTCAGATCATCATGTACAAACCCTCAGCACAATCAACTTCTTGCAACGTAGAGGTCTCAACTTCTAACTTGTGAGCCCTCTGGAGCTCCCCTCTACTGGGTGCTTGGCAAGCTGCCACTGATACAAAGGATAAAATAGCCCCAGTGTTGACCAGCTGTCCCTGTATTGCTTAGTGTACCCACTTCCTCATTATCAATACGGGAGGCCCTCTGGCATTGCTCTGCTGGCATTTCAATCTGCATGCAAACCTAACCTAGGGGGCGGTCTCCTCTATCATCTGAGTCAAAACCACAATGTCAACATCCCCGCAATCAGATGCATCCGACACGAGGCATACCAGATCCAGCTCCTCCCTACTTTGGGGGAGTTTGGGAGCTGGGTGGTTGATGTGTCTGTATGGGCAGGCCCAGGGGAGTATTGCATCCCCCTTTCCTGACAGCCATATCCAGATCAGGGATCGATTGAGACATCACCTGGTCATTCTAGATAACTACTCTCGGCTGCTTCATATTCTATTGAGGCTGCCCAATGACGGGCATTTGCTTTCCTATCTCTAGCTTGCAGGATAAAACAACTCATCCAGGAGGCTGGGTCCTGGCTGACATGTGAATGGTCCAGTCCTGAGCAATTCACATATTGCTTGTTTTCTGTTTTGTTTTGTTTGACTTTCGATTGACCGGAAACTAGAAGACGTCCAACATGCGTCCTCCGCCTGTGTCAAATTGCACTGAGGACTAATGATGCCTTTTGTTTCATGCAGCCACATTCCAGCCACCAAGAAAGGGTGATAAGCTGGGAGCAATACGCCGCTTCCTCAGACTAAGTCTGTTTCCAAATGGCTGCGCAAGCAGATGGGCAGAGCTAATGTTGCCAGCTTTCACCAGCCTGTGTTTTAAAGACCATCCAGAGAGGGACCCTTAAACCAGCTCTCCTACCCACGAGGTGACCGCACAACACTGTCAAAATATACACATGTTTTACATTCACAACTCAACTGAGATTCACATCTGACGTCTTGCTTCCATGGAAATCAAAGAATCGTTAAGAAAGGAAAACATAATGTGATCATGCACTCCAATTTGGAGGATAGACATACCTGTTGCAGTAGCTCTTTGATCTTCACCTTCATATGATTCCCCAGAATTTTTTTCGCATAGTCTATTGGAGAAGTACTTGTCTTTTGTGAAGTCTCAGAAAGCAAATGAATAAGGGTGAATATGAAAAAGACGTCAAAAAACTGATTGAATAAGTTTTAAGTTTGAAAGAAGTATTCTGTTTTTATTTGATGTCCTCACCCTTCAGTGAAATACCAAATTGTTACATTTTGTAATATTGATAGAGCCATCTTATATGCACTGCATGGTATGTAGAAGGTTTCTTCCTTAAACATAATGCAACATTATGTTTGTGTGTGTGTGTGTATCTGTGTGTGTGAGTGAGTGAGTCAGAAAACCTTGAACCTGCTTACTTAAAGAAGTAGTTGAGTCACCTTTTTAATACTTCATGTTGCCTTGTTTTGAAACTGACATTTTGTTTAGTTTCAGCTCACTTCATTTTCCATTCATTCTGTTTTTCCCACTCTTGATTGCCAACGCGACACCTTAAAACAAATTAATATCAGTTTAAGTTTAAAGGGTACTAAGAATAGTTTCACTGCAATGCGGTTTTTGGGGTGAATGATTTAACAAGTGATGTCATGCTTTTTGTCTGCATACACACTGCATATAATCCCTTGATATACTGTTTATATTCAATTTATTTATGGGTTCCAGTTTTCTTCTTGCTTATTGTTGTCTTTTTTTCCAAGTACAGAGAGCACTTAACATTGACCCACTAGATTATATCAAGTCTTGATTTAAGTTATATCAAAGTCTAAAAGCCACTTTACATTACTACTTCACAAACTGCTTCAAAGTCATAATGTGACTAAGACTGAACCTGGCTGAGACTTGGGCCTGGGGGAAAGCAGTAGGAGAGTGGAACTATGTGGCCCTGTGGCTTAATGATGTTATAAACATCAAGGTTCTTTGTTCCAAACAACACTTATACAGGAAAAGTAAATGTCACACTTCATCATCTCTATAGTGCAGCAGAATGTCTGCTTCACTGCTGTGCAGTAATGTGTAAAAAGTTGTATGCATTTTATTGAGGGGCAGATGACGTGTGTGCTGACACTAAAGAGAGAGACACTGAAACCACTTGAATATTTCACAATTGGATTTCGGGATGAACAAGAGAAGTTCATGTTATCAAATACTCTCCTTAATGATGTACACTTGTTTATGTATTGATAAAAACTAGACACCGTAAAAATAATGGAAAACTCCAGCAAGGCTCCAACTAAATAGCAGCATGGGCAAGACTGAGCTAGAGTTCCTCAGGAGTCAACTGGAGTCAACATGTGGAACATACGAGAAGCGACAGTGTGAAACGTTTAACGTACAACTTGTTGTTGTTGGTTGCTAGAGCCTCATGTGTGCAGGTGAGGTAGCTGCAAACCAGTGGATTGACCCTCCCAGACCAGACCAGGAACCAAAACGGGGATGGACACTGGCAGAGATGTCTTGGTTGAGACATATCCATCTCCATCAAGCATATGGTGATAAAAATAAAATTGAATTGAATTAATACATGTTATGGGGTATCTACACAAAAATAATTTCAGATGGACGTTTCAGTCCATATCACATGTGTCTTCTGGGACAGATGAAACACATTACACCCACTTTTTAATGCCTTCACGCTCTGCAAATGTGTTGCTCACACTCACTCAGTGTTAGGAATTTGGTGTGTAACAGCCACAGGCATGAGTTCGTTCATGAGGTACATTGGCCCACGGGACTAGTACAAATCCAGAGGACAATCATCGCCAGAGGAATGAAGGTGCTGGTCTCTACTTTAACTTTAATTTTCATAAACTTATTTCTCGGTCAGAGTTTTGTCACCACATCAAATCAGGTGTCTGACTTTTATATGTATATATATATATATATGTACGTATGCATAGTTTAACAATGATCAAGTCAGTAATAGACACTAAGATCCTCTTTGCTAGTTCACTAATGCTTTTCTGCTGTGCTGTGAGAAGAATCGTGATTGGGCTGCCCCCTTAAGTTCCACTGCCCCATCGCACATCCAATAGTGTTGAGAGCATAACTGGAAGTTTCATCATATTTCTATGCCATACCTTCTTGGCAGGGACTAGCAGTAAAGACAGTGACCTGCAGACACTGAAAAATGGACAAGAAATGTATAAAATCATCATTTAAAATGGTATATTTAAGAATGATTGAAAAAAGCAGCTCTCATTTGTATAGCACCAAATCATTACATATTCATACAGATATCATTTAAATAGTAGGTCAAGACCTTAGTTACCAGTTAAAGACTCAGTGACCCCCTCCTTAACCTGGATTTTAAAGTTCCATTGAGAAGATACATGTTAATTTTGCACCTAGGGGGTCTATGTAGAAAGATGTTTACCAGCAACACAAAAATAACTTCAATAAATTAATATTGTTGTCAAAATGATGCAAACTTGACTCGAACACTACGTTACTGTTTAATGCAAGCTTAGTTTAAACAAATTATAAATAGTCTTCCAGGAAACAGTTGTCTGTACAATAATAAGCTAAAATCAAAGCTTAGCCTTCACTGACACTACAAGTAACTGTAGTCACTGTATTGCAACTTAGGAAGGAAAATGTAAGAAGTTATTTTTATTGGCAGTCGCCGTCTTTGTGAATCATGAAAACACCTGTCAACTTTCAAAAGCAAACGCCCTCACTGTGTTTGCAATGCATCTTTCTGTAACTCATTTAGACAGTCAGCCGCTTTATGTTAAGAGGAGACGACAGTTTTATCAGTAATTGGCAGCATTTCAGAAAAACCTTCAGAAAAAGATACATCCACAAAGTTACAAAGCTTTTTCCGAGATTCAAAGTAATGAGATGCATTGCTTTCCATCATTCTAAGCAGTGATCATTACATCAGTGAAGGTGCTGCTTAATATAGATCTTGCAATATGTAGAGAGTTATCAGATGATGACAGCGGCAATACGAACAAGATGGAGTCTACAAGAGACATAACTTATTTTAGACATAGACCGAGAGAAAGAAAGGGCCTACAAAGACCAAAAGTTTGTGTATATGTTCATCATACAATAATAAAGTAACGGTACAAGCATATGTATATAAATAATGGTATTAAAATAGAATAGTTATTTTCTTCAGTATTGCTTTTTTCAAATGGGATGGGTTCTATTAATAATATAAGGTCCTTTGATATTTTCAATACACCAATCAAACAAAACTACCAAATTTTCACTTGTACACAAACTGTTGCGCCAGTAACATGCTCTCAGATAAGACAAGTACCCGAATAATCTAAATACACATAGTGCTACATTTTTCTAATATATGCATTCAGACATTCATGTTGCATCATCACCAAAAACAGTTGAAACTTTGGATTTTTTTAAAATAAAAATGCATATTTTTGGTTGTCCTGAAGTCAAACTCTCAAACTATTTTTCCATTAACCTCATAGGAAACTTAACAACCTGCCAACAGTTCCTGTTCGGCAGTAAATGATTTTCAAAGGCTCAGAAATTACGAGGTAGATGTTGTGGATTTGACGGACAAATTTTCAAGTGATTCTATTCTGAGCCATTAGAAGAGGCTTGGGTCGTCAATCGAATGTCGCTTGTTGCTTTTTTCCATTTTCAGTAACATGTAATATATAATGATGTTCCAGCGCTGTATCAATTTGTATTTATTAAGAAGATATTGATTGTATCTGGGAGGTGAGGCCACTGTGTTCATGCTTTTCATGCTTTGTTCACCCTTTTTTAATATATTATTCTCCAACTAAAGCTATTGTGTTCCTTATTTTACCAATGCCTCAGTTTATATTGTTGTGATTATTACAGTAACATAGACCAGACAAGGACAACCAAATTACATACGTCTGGTTTGATGGACAGGTTGGAGTCTTAAGCCAATTCTGGTCTTATTCAGGAATCCTGCATACAGAGCTTGGTTCTATATGCTGCCTCCATTTGTGCGTATGAATGTACTGACAGTTGGCTACAGTACCTATAGAAAGCTTGTTATCTCCTCTGTGGATGTGGATGGTGCTGAGGTCATAACGACCTCTGGGTCACCTTGTCGGGTCACTGTTTAATGAAAGTGCGTCCTGTCTGACGTATAAGGTTGCAGCCTGTGTGCCGTCCAAGGCCCAGTCACCACAGGAGAAAATGGGGTTGCCAAAGGTTAACCAAGTGCAATTTCTTTCTCTCTCTTGTGCCTGATATTTCCTCCTCTGCTCTGAGAAATGTGTGCTGAAAGAGCTGTTCACTCCATTGCTCCAAATGTGTCCAGAATCCAGTGCTTGGGCAGGTTGCTATTGTGTTTTGTCCGGGGTTGTCTTCGCATTGGCATTTCCAGCCTGCTTTACTAAGGTCCTGTTTGCACAAAAGAGAATTTACAAGTACAGCAACAGAAGATGCCTTTTCCAAATGGCAATTATTGCTTCACATAAATTAAATTAAATCCAACACTGCAGTTACAATGCAAAGCCAACAGATCATTAAAATACTGTATATCACAGGATAGAGTTCATCACCTGGGAGGATATCTGCGAGTCAAAGTTTTGTAATGGATAAAAAATATATTCTTGTAAATTCATGAGTGCATGTTAAAATGAACTAAATACAGCTACATTTTTCAGGTGAAATCAAAAGTAAAATGATTATTTTGTATTTTGTTATTTCCAAATCAGATTGTACAAAGCCTAGTCTGCTGCTGTGTTGTAAAGACAATACCACACTGTGGTGAATATGTTCTCAGTGGCGTTGCACCTTGAAAAAAGGCTGCTGCAATTCACACATACTTTCCCGAGAACACAACCCAATCACTCAAAAATGGCTGGACACGGGGTCCACAACCCAGTTGCTGTGAAAGCTACAGAGACTTATTAAAGTCTTAATAAAGGCCGACCAGTTTGTTGTTTTGGTTGGTGACTAATACAGAAAATGCTTGATTACGGAAGTTGAAAAGAAAAGAAAAAAGTTTTTGTTTTCTTAAATAGCAGTGTGGGCAGTTGAATGATGGTTTCATTAGTTATAATGAAGCTCAGTATTGAAACATCTTGCTGTAGTCTTTAGTCATTGAAACTCATTCAAATCACAGTTGCTGCAGTGTTCTCTTGATTAAGGTAACATATTTATTTGATGTAGTACATTTTACACAAGTCCATACAAACATTCCACTATTCAAAAACTCAAGGAGAAAGAAGAATATTGAGGAAACAACCATTAAAATAGACTTAAACACAGAAGACACCAAAAGAAACACACCAAAGAACAAGCACTAGATATGTTAACATGAGACAAAGGCCACTTGAGACAGATGGGTCTTCAGTTGCTTTAGATATATCACTCTTGTAAAATGTACACAGTGTTACAGCAGCTACGTAAAAGGCATGACCACATTTTGTCCTCTTTCAGCCACTAGTCCCTGGTCAGAAAACCTGTGAGACCTACTGGTGGTAGAGGGATGGAAAGGCTTGCAGACAGGAGCCTGACCATGAAGGGCTCTGTAGTGAGAATTTAAATGGATGCTTGGAATGTAAAATGGTGTCGTCCTGCTGGTTCTGCCTCACAGCAGCATTCTGGACAATTTGTCAACGGTTCAGAAATGACTTGTCAACATAAGCGAGAGGGAGTTACAGTTGTCCAGCTGGGATGGCACTTAATGTTTCATTCTTCACAGGGAATAAAAGTCATTTAAATCACAGTGGCTGCTATGTTCACTTGATTTACGTAACACATTACCATATGTATTTCCTATGCAGTCAAACATAGGACCATAACAGCGTGACTGACAGTTTTTTTCTCCACTAAAAAACAGTAAAAAATAATGAATATATACTCTCTCTGCTCACTTTTACATCGATTAAAGATACATCATCCCTGACTAGTAACTTGCAGATGAAATGGAATTTAATGAATGCAAAGAATGCTGTGGATTTGTGGTTCCGAACATGGTCTACAGTCTATTTATGAAGGGATACGTGGGTCTGGTCAAAAATGATCTGTTCATTCTGTGTGTGGTGAGTATACAAACTCTGTAGGATGTTAAATGTGACATAACTAAACAACCTAAGAAGGTATATATACATTTAATACATTAAAAATTCGAAAATGAAGTTGATGGAAGTATTGGTCCATCAGAACTTTGATCTTTGGATTTTTCCTCTAGAGCCTTAAATAGGCCTAAATGTTTCCGTGACCACAACTAATGAATGATAATAAAGTAAAAAAGAAAACAGTAGATGTAATGATAAAAATAAAATGATAAACGATTTTTTTATAGAACAATTGATATTCATGATCTCCCTGAATTTATCCTGATGTGGTTATTGGTAGTCTTGACATTAAACACCACCCTTAATATAATCCACAGTTTAGCTGTACGTTCAGGCTTTACATGTACTTTTCCACCACTGGTGAGGCTGTAAGAAGGCAGACATAGTTTTGGGATGGTGCGAACAAATGATGACGTCCAGTGGTTTATGCCTTCACTTATATTGTTAAAGACTAAACTACAGACGGCTCGTGTTCTCAGTAAACCAGTTCTGCTTTTTGTCACACAAACAAACAGTGAGCTAGCGAAAATACATTGTCCTCTTCATCATAAATACATTAATATAACTTTGGAAATGAGCGAATCATAATTGAAGGATGTTGTTTAGTTCTGCTGTCTGCAATAAGTAACACTATGAATTCTTCTATGTATTCTGTGTCTCATTGAAAGTCCATTTTAATTGTGGTAGCCAATCATATGCAAGTACTTTGCTTCTTGTTTGTTTTTTTATCAATTTATTTACAGAAATATTTTCAATCTGAAAACTCCATTTTTACAACAATGTTTCTATCTCCTAAGAAGAAGCGTCTGCAACTCCAAGAAGTCTTTTGAATTCAATAAATTGACTCTGCATTACATTTTAAGAACTTGTGGCCAGATTCACTAAGGCTTTTGCACTTTGCATTTCAGTCACAGATTTGCAGTGAACATACCCGAAGCAGCAGGCTGGAGATGATGCAAATCTGTCCTGTTTGCAAAGTCCAGCTTTCCCCATTGTTTAAAGGAGTATCACACAAATAACACGAATATGTATGTGTTTACATAGCAACTGTTTTTAGTCCATGTTATTTAGTGCTGCACACTAAAAGCCAACAATTCAAATAGTCAGTTGGAGGCTCAAGCATTCTTTTATGTGTTTTCTTTTTTCGTCAATATGCAAGGGGACATTTTGTCCCCAGAGAGCTGCAAGGTGTTCTCACCTCATACTGGTGAGACTGGCTGTGATGGGTAAAAGCCATTGCACACCTGGACCCAGAATAAGTCTGAGTGAGATGAAGCAAGCCTGGCTCCAAGATAACGTTATCTTCTGCCTTCTGCTCAGAAGTGATGAATTTACCATTCACAGCAACTCAATTTGTCATTAGTATAATTAGCGTTCATTAGCTTGGTATTACCCTGAACGCCCCCTGAACCCTGATCAAAAATATAACAGTAAAATAAAGCATTGCATGACAGTTTACAGAAATGGAGATGTGTGTGTGCTCATGGATGCATGTAAACAATTTGCAAATAGTGTAACATGCATCACATTAGTACAAGTGCAATGACTGTCAGTGTTAATCATCTATATATATTAATAATCTAGTTAAGCATAAAACATAATATAGTTTAAAAAAATTGTTTCAAATGTATACAATACTGTTTTGTGAACCACTTTTGAACTTGTTGAGTCCTAGTCCTTTTCCATACAGTTAGAGCACCTGGAATACATTAGCATGGTGTGTTTACTCTCTTCAGTTACCCGCATCCCAATACACCCACCAGCAGAATAGAACAAAGTGAAAAAAATGATGAAGCCAATTATTCAAACAGATTTTACTAACAGGGTGCAGTGTGTAAACTTTTTTTCCCAGCTACCTTTGCCCTTGACTGTTTTGTTGAGGGAGGGCACACTGATTTGTGTGGTGCTGAAATATATGTAACCCATTTGCACTTACATCTGAATAATAATGTAAACTGAATAAGAGACGGTGCTTATACATACTGAAGCACTACTTAAAGCTGTGTGGGTGTGCAGGTTGCCCATTCTCTCAGTAAGCAGCTAACCTCTTCTAGCCTTTATAAATTTAACACCTACTGTGTATTTATATAAACTCTCCAAACTGTTCATATTGTCTCCTTGAAACATTGCTTCAGCCATCTGTTGGGTGTTTGGTGCCCAGTCCACAGGTAGGAGGAGTAGCAAATGGTAAACGGACTGCTTTTATATAAAACTTTTCTAGACTTGACAACCCCTCATTGTGCTTTATATAAATGTTCAAATTGATCTATCGCCACACACACTTACATTTTCACTCTCACATCCAGTTTGTGGTTGCGTCTTGCCCAAAGATGATAGAAGATAATTGGGAATCATACCACTAACCTTCTGATTAGTGGACAACTCACTCTGCCAAGACACAGGAATCTTCGGTAAAAATGACTAGTTATTTTATGAAGTAGAATGATTTTTACCAACCCCCTGAAACAAAAACAAAACTGACAGAGCTTTGACAGAATTTAACATCAACAATAAAATGTCCTTATTCAGAGAAGCTGTGTAATATTTTTACAGAGAAAAATGATGTGACTGTGTGACAGGAGTATAATTTTAACTGATGTAATTTCCACCTCAGTCATTCGTGAGTGCACATTACTGCACCCCTATGTAGTCCCACTTTGAAATCCCCACACTGTCTGTGAGCATTGAGAATGCAGAGAGAAACATTGTTGTGAAGTAAAAACACAAACTATGGGCCAAAACAAAACTTGGGTAAGACATGCTCATTGTATGTTTCAATATGTATTAGCTCAATGTTTTTAAACGTCTCCTTTATGATCAAAATGATTGTGACTGCTCAGGGATAAAATAAACTATGCCTCATTAAATAGTGTTAGAGAATTAAGAAGTAATGGCTATCAGTGGGGATGGATTTGGTGGGGGGGTGGGGGGGTTAGAACTTGCACTCCTGAGCTAAAAAGAAAACATTATTTCAGTGGGCAGTATAATAAATGATCTCTCAAGCAGGAATGTAAGAGACTATGAATGATTCAGACCACATCCGGTAATGTAGCACATTTCAGTTTTATTATCTGTTTCAAACAGTTTGAGAATGTGAGCAAAATGTAATTAATAGTGACATATTTTTACATTTATACCGAATCATGTTGGTTTCGTACAAATAGTTTTTATTTTATTTATATATTATGCTAGTTTTATACACATAACCTGCAGTTCTCTCACTACACGTCTTCCAAGAATAATTCCCTTTTACATGCAATGAACATGGGAAGATATTTGCTTTGCTGTTATCTTTGCAAACCACAAACCACATGTAAGTCGCCACTACGCTTTCCCTGTCATCATTTCTCAGACAATAAGATCCATTGTAATTAATTGATTTACTTTTGTCCTCTTTATACTTCATTGGAAAATAACAACTAAAGAACTTTGACCTTAAAATCAACCCAAACTTAACTGTTACTGAACAAAAAAGCCACACTTTAAAACAACAGTAATCTAGGTCCAAAGTGTCACTATTAAGATTGACATAAGAGCCTGATGTTCATTTCTACAATGACATGCTTGGATAACAGTCGTGATGGCAACATGGCATAAACACCAGATGTCTGAACAGATGAGTTCTTTCCCCATGAAAGACAAGTGTATGAAATTGTGGATGTATTTTCAGAGTCAGAGTTGCTGTTACCTGATTGTGTGCCTTCTTTATCTCTAATGATCTCCACCAGGAGAGCAAAGCCACTTCTTAATGACTGACGTCTGAGCTGGAGGGATTTGATCAGTGCACCACAACAGCATCTGACGCACCAAAAATGTTGCTATCAATAAGCAGCGCAAAACCCCAACTGCATCTCTCCCTGAGGAATAGAAAAAATATGCAAATGTCTCCTGACGGATACATTGTCAGAACAAAATGCAGTCTTGTGATGTTCTGCTGTATTGATGTGAAATAAACTCACCGAAGACCAACTTATGCCAATTTGACCTTGGCCTGTCAAATTTGAATATCTGCATGTAAACAAGTAACAGCTGCTGTTGTGGGTCTTAAGTTAATGAGCAACTCAACACAAATATCTCGAGAGACCTTTCACACTCCACACCTCATGTATTTGTTGCTGTGATAACCCAGAGACAGTATAATTTTAATAGGGAGGAAGACACAATGCTTCATCAATAAGTAAACCCAGAATATATATTTCAGCAATGTCACCAAATGTACACATATAAATCCAAAAGGCCTATGTAAGATGAGAAACATTACTGACTGTTGTTACTTTCAGTTATATATTGAGTTTACAGCAACTTCAACATCTTAACGAAGTACTGGTAACAAGGAAATTAGCTCTATTCTTTTTCTCAAATTAACAGAAGACAATCAAACAAGATCAATTTGTGAGACTGTCTGGCTGCTGCTATTGGAATCCTTCCCCTTCATTATTTAATATTATTTTAATATGTTTGAGTTAAATAAACAACATTGTTGGGTTTTCATCAATTGCTTGAATCTAAATTCGATGAATTGACAACTAACTCAACAAACCTTTACAATGATGGATTCAAATTGTGGCTCCTCAGTCACTGGCCCATTAAAAGGTAAACACTGCTTTTTTAAGGACCAAAAAAAGGGATCCAAAAACACTGAGCAAAAACAAGGTCCAAAAAACATACACCAGGAAACTACTACACAGGGATTGCTGGAACATCATCAGGTTACTGTGAGCTCTGAGGTACCTACAGTTAGTGTAGGGTACTGTAATTTAATTAAAACTAACCCAACTGATCTCTAGAATGGGTCATAGGATAGCCCTTCAATGCACCTCAATGCCAACAGCACAAAACAGACAATGATGAAAAATATGTAACTGTGATGTATAAACACAGTTACATACTTTTCCAATTCAGAGTGATTATGAACTGATAATCGCTGTACAAAATGTCCTGCTCAAAGCCATACTGATGTACAAACCAGAGCCAAGCCTGAAATGTTTAATTGCAGCTAAGAAATTTTCAAAGTTGATCAATAGATTTTTGAACATCAGAGCCAGTATTTGGGTTGTCTGCTCTAGGCTACTGCAGAAACATGTGGATAGGAATATAGGTAAGTTATAAAGGGTTCATTTAAATGTGACAAAAACATGATGATTATTGGATGCAGGCAAAAAAAAACAAAACAATATTATATTCAATTCTTGCCAGTAGAGCCCCCTTAATCACACTAAAAGTCTTATAGCACTTAACAAACTAAATTAACTCTCAATTTCCTTTTAGTAGTTTAATGTTTGTTTGAACAATATTCAAAATGGAATTTTATTCAGAATAATAAGCTTCTGCAGTGACGTCAAACCATTCTTTACATGTGCTTATTCTCTGCAATTAGATAAGTTGGGTGTGTTGTTACCTTATGTTTATAATTTGCGTCATTGACATTACAACAAGTGGAGATACATGAAAATATTAAAGTGGTAGTTAGGGTCTGGGTCTAAAGAATTGACTCATCCACAACACTTCATAGTTGAAACTGCACTTCCTGATGGTCCTCAGAGGTACACTCATCAAGTTTAAAGTTCAGACGAGTGATGCTGGAGAACATTTTAGGGTCAGAGAATCACATAGATTTCTGGATTTATTAGTTGAATTACAGTGTTTCACCACATAATAAAACTGGAGCTACATCCATGTAATTGTATCACTATTAGGTGTCTATGGTAAACACACATATCAAATGATTGTTTAGCACCAGAAATGTTAAGACAATTATTATGCCTAGAGCAAAGTAGGTTCCCTCAAAACAGAGCCAAATGGCACCTAACATCTAATAATGGATATATCCTCAAACTTCTCTGATTCTAGGACTGTTAATAATTCCATTTCCACAAAATTGTATCTTATATAAAAATCAGACCTGGCTGACTCCAAGGACACAAAATAAAAATCAACCAGCAGATTTTGTATTATTCATGTTGTCCAGTAGTTGTAATAGAAATTACTAAAATTCACTTTCTGCAATTAACGAGTGCACTGATATTCAAATTAATTTGAAGTAGGTGCTTATGTATGTTTGTTGTTCAGTGTAAAATTGATGGAATTAAGGCACCAAACCCTTTGAGCCTCTTTAAGTTGCTAATTGTGAGTAATTACATTCTGCAGATTCAACCTCTAAGTAGGCAGTGGGGTCCCTGTATAAGTGGTAATACAATGTCCCACTTATTAAATGCTGCACCATTCTCTTCCCTTGACATTCACCTTTCTCAGGGGTGTAATAAGCAGGCCAATTTTTCAGCTTTGTCTCCATTTATTCATGTTGGCCACACAACTGCAGTTATGAAGTCATCCATGTGAGCTTTTTCCAGTATTTAATTTTGAATTGGATTTAATTGTCAACTGAAATAGTTTAATTGTGTGCAAAATTGTAATCAAACTACTGAAAAACATTATTATAATTACAGTCTTCAGGGACATTGTAGTATTATGACCCCGGCAGGCACAGTCATGTTTTACTCTTTTAGCTGCTTATTTGTGACATCGCCGTATGTCAGAATGTGGCTAGTCATGACAGTGAAAATGAACTACATTAAGTCCAGAGTAGCCCGAACTGAAATTGATCATCCAGATTTGCTTGGCATTTCATTAAGGAAGATCTTCACAACTGCTTCAAACGTCTGAGGATATATGGTGTAATTTTATGTCAGTTTGAAGGTCCAACAACCCCGGAGTTAACGTTTCAGTCATTGAAAGATTGAGAGTTGTTGCAGGCGGTTATTATGTGGCTTCTTGATGCCTGAGTATGAAAGTTTGTACGAATTGATGCTGATACATTTATATACAAATCAAAATAATGCACATGGGGGTTCGTAAGTGGGTCGCTTTCATACTTTGATGTTTTACATTTCCATATGTTTTCAAGTCCTGAAAGGAGGTGAGTCACCTACCCAGCTAAAATGATGCACAGGTTTACTAAAACATGTAGTTGAAATTTTTAGCATGTCAGCTTCTCAGCAAGCCCCTGCAACCCACAGTTACCCATAACCCCTTTATCTGCATAGGTGCATGGATATTACACATATAGACACAATCATTACAGCTTCATATTTGCCAAGTGTGCAGAGTTATGGAGGAAACCACACCTGTGTTTGTTGGTTTTAGAAAATTGTCAGAGCTGCTGAATTTCAGCATTGGTAATGTGTGGGGCTATGCTGCTTCATGATTAATAACCAGATCATTTACTGGCTCTTCAGTGGAATTTGGGCGGCCAATGAGCAACTTTTTTCCATTCTCAGTTAACAAATTTGCATCTCTTTTGGGAAAAACTTCTGACTCATGCAATGACTCAGTTCAACTTAAGACTAACTGACCCTGGCTCCCTTGAAGAGGCAAGTATTCAAAAATTTAGTAGAGGATTTAGTATAAAGGATGTTATGAAATGTATATGGCGCTAGATACGAAAAAGGTTCCACTCCCCTGACTTAAATCGAAAGAGTACTTATCTTTAACGTAACCAGTTTGAGAAGAGGTTAAATGAGGATTTTTTTTCTTTTTTTTAGGTTAACTTTCATGCCAGTGAAGTCACTTCAGCTATTAGTTACCATAGCAAGACTATATTTTAATCTAAGAGGTTAGACGAGGTTTTGCTTTTACCAAAAGTAGCATACAGTTTTTGAAACTGCTACCTTAATTGCTTTTCTATTTTTAATCTTTAATCTCAAACCAAAAGGAGGCGCTAAAGACTCCCAACTGTCACATGAACTGTAATTGTAATTGCATATTTATCAGTACATTTATATTCAACTGAATGTTAAACCCTCCCTCAGTAGTTAATGATAAATTACTATGTGGCTTATATTTGCATATTAGAGTGCTTGTGTGCCACTAAGGCTGCTCAAGAGAGCAAGGCTGAGGCAGCGGTGGAGAAGAGAAGTGCCGCATCTCAGCGAACACACAGAGAGCCATCTCAAATAAGAGCTGTCACAACATCAATGGGTGCATTTACAGGAAGTTGTTTAGTTATTAAGGGACATTGATTTTGTCATGTTAATTTGCACACCACTACAGTGGGAGTGTGCTCTCTCCTCTCTTCTCTGCCTGCATCCCTTTCTCTCTGTCTCTTCCCCTCCACGTTCTATGTCCACATGCACAGCAGAGCAATCAGCAGTATAGGATATTGATATTGCTGATCGAGCTAAGCTTGGCTTACAGATTTAAGAAATATGTTTAGGTTTCTTTCAAACATGAGCTGCAAGAAGTAACACGTCTTTTACCTGCTTATAATTGCGCCCATTTCTTCTTTTTTATATTCAGTTGTTATCCAAGGTGGACTTAATTTTCAAGAATACCTTTAGTCCTCTTACTCCAGCTTTAACAGATCCGTAACCAGAAGATATATCTGGATTGGATGTGATCAGCACTTAGGATAGTGTCAACCATTATGATGTCAGAAAAAGAGAATACTCTATTAGAGAAGAGATACAGGTAGAAAAGTACCATAGTACCCCCTGTTTTGTAGTCATCTAGGTGTGTTCTATTCTTCCAACTCTTCCTGCAAATCGCTTCGAATTCTTAAATATCTATTCTTTGCCTTAATGCACAGGAATTGTAAGTGATGTTCAGGTGAAGGCCTTGTGTTATTTGATGTAGTTCATGGTTTGGATCATTGTCTTGCTGTGCCATTTGGGCTATTCTCATTGTATTGACTCACTGCAGGACATTCACATGTCATATTTAAGTATTGTCTGTTTCTTTGGCTGCCACACTCCACAAAGGAAAATTCCATTCTTTTACAGTTGGGTCTTCTTTTAATCAACAACCGTTCCTATTTTACCCACGTACACCTCTGGTGATTGTGGTCAAACAGCTCAATTGGACTTTCATCTTACCACAGCACGTTTCTTTCAAAACCACTCCAGCTTATAGTTGCTTTAGAATTTTGAACTTAAGTGTACAGGCTGGAGGCAAGGTTTCCCTCCAAACATTACTCCATGTAGATCTGTTTTGTGCACAACCACTCCTGTGTTAGTCATGTGGGCATTAGACTTTGACTTTTAACAGAGGTGTGATTTTATCTGAAACTAGCTCTGGTTCTTTATCAAAGAGGCTTGTTTTGAAGAAGAAAAAAAAGCATGACAGACTGGCAGTCGTGTTCAAATGTTTCAGCGCAGAGGAAAGCATGCGGTGCTCTACGTGCATTGATTCACGAACGGTTTAGCACCATCGCCAACAGACAATGAAAGGCAGGTGCACCGTCTCAGCACCATGTCTTATGGTGGAAAAATATAAATATAAAATAGATGATCTACAATCTAATCAATCAGGCTTTTTCAAATACAAAGTAGACAGTCTAACAAGCAATAATACAGACAGGTGACAAAATGGATTTAAGCAACACATTGATGTAATTCTGACAGATTTATGTATGACCAAAATGAAAGGGTAATAAAAGGGATAGTTCACCAAAAAATGAAAATGCACTCATCATCTACTCACCACTATGTCCATGGAGGGATGGGTGAAGTGTTTGAGTTTACAAAAAACTCTTGGATTCTCAGGAGTAAACTGTGTTGCAGCCAAATCCAATACAATTGAAGTTACTGGTGACTCCTTCTTCAGACATTTAATAAAACAACAGAAAAAAACATAACATGCCTCCATACTGCTCCTGTGGTGTCATCCAAGTGTCCGGAAGCCCCGAAATTCAAATATTACTCGAAACGACCTAATTTACATTCGGTTTTCAGCCTAAACGTCCTCTGATAGCCTCCTCTCGAGCAGCATTAACACTCAAATGCACACGCCGAAAACAAGCACACACTGCACGTGTGCATTAGCATCGCTTCATCCGCTAGCATAAATAAAAGGGCTTCTGGACACTCGGATGACACAGCACAAGCAGTATGACGGTAGCTGGTTACTTCAATTGTATCAATACAAAGTTTACCCCTGAGACTCACAAAGTGTTTTGTTGACTCAAACACTTCACCAACCCCTCCATCGGCATTGTGCTGAGTAGACAATGAGTGTATTTACATTTTTCAGTGAACTACTCCTTTAAGGACGTTACACTTTCCAGCTGGAGTCTCTGCTGATACTAGAAAGGAATCACAGTGCTCTGCCTTTATAAACACAACAATACTACCTTTTATTCATATATCTATAGTTTAAGAATGACTGTGCCGTATTTCCAATGAGTGGAGTGGATGTGCGACAGCGGGGCAGTATGTGGGCAGTTCTCTGCTTCCACTGCCTGCAGTCAATATGTTCTGGCACTGGTGATGCAATGATTTTGTAGATTCTATGAAGAAAGGTTGGATGTGGGTATTCTTGATTCAAGTCTTTTCCAGTGAGGGAATGGTTAGACTTCATCAGTGTTAAGATCCATGGCTAACTCATACAATATACGAAACAAGTACAACTCATCTTCAATCACCTCTGGAAGGATATCTTATGGATAAAAAGCTGTGAGTTCCAGCATCTTCTCTTCAGCTTCAGGCTGCCCAGAATGCAAGGTGTTGAAATCTGGAAACACTTCCACCTTTTTTTTCAATTTGCAAAAACGAACTGGTTCACAAAAAGGATGTCAACTTAAATCCCTTTTAAAGTAACTTCTACTATCCTGGACTAGGTCTTCTACTGTATCATTATTTAAAAGCTTATTCCTCTTGTGGACTCTCCTCTGAAAAAAGTGCTTGTTTTTCTATGTCCGGCTCATCTCAGCATGGTTCTCTCATCTGTCATAGTGGTGTCGATATGATCAACAGCAGCATTGACATAATTCCTGTTACAGATAATTAGAAAGGATGCATGTCCTCATAAATTGTTCCAACATGAAATTGAACTCAAATGTGCTAAGTTTTGACAGCAGGCCATCGACTCCAGAGGACGCCTGCGGTGTGCTTTGGCAACTGTGTTTGATACGGCGCAGGCCTTTGACAGTCACCTCTGTATCACTGCCTCTGTGGTCTCCACCTACTGTCTGACAGGCTCTTCAGTGTTAGGCCAGTTCATTCTGCATGTTATTCCATTTTTCTTCACATATAATCCCACTTTATTAAAAAAATACCATAGCATCAATCTTTTAACCCCAATAATGGAAAGAAAAATAAATCACTTATTTTCAGGATGTTAAACTGGAGACAGCTGAACAAGTGCACTGATGACAGATGAATGTGTAACCCATATTAATATCTCCCATATTATAAAAGTGATAATATAGATATACTTGAAATATATAAATATGCATTGCAATGTATACTAAATAAATAAATAGTCCACATTAAATATCAATCATTAAATAGTTACAATATAGATAAATGTGATATAAATAAATATAAAAATGTATTGTAAATGTATAGATAGATAAATAGTCCATTAAATTAATAAATAAGTAAAACTGGTTAAAGTCAGTTAAAACCCATGTTAAAGATCATTTAATGGAGAAATATTAAAAGTCTTCTGACTAAAAACGCTTTCCCTTTAAGACAGGTGAGAGTGCTTTCCCCTTTAAGAGATTTTCCCTCTGTGGAGGTGACAGGAAGGGGAGGCACATAATAGAGTATAAAAGGGAAGTGAGGGAGGAGACTCGAGAGAAGCAAAAGGACAAACAAAAGGAAAGAGGAGAGCGAAGATGTTTGGCTGCTAAAAACCATGTGTTACAAAGATATGTTAAGACTTAAAAGCAATACCCAGAGTTTGTTGAAAAGTGCTTTACATGCTTGAAGAGGTTCCACGATCAGGGAACCGGTGAGGAGACACGTGTGTGTGTTGGAGGATACACATGCAACCGAGACAAGATGGCGAGCGAGAAGATCGGCGGACTCCGGTCGTAAGGGCTGAATCAACCATCCCTTTCAACCTGGACTGGACTTCTGCCACTGCCCGGATTGGACTTTACTCACTGCCAGAGTGGTAGGAGTATCAACATTTTCTTTTTTTTGAATTGAACTAAATAAGGATTTCGAACGGAACTTTATTTTGAAAAGACTATCACACCGAACAAGAGAATACAGGGAAGAAGAGTGAAGAGCTCCACTCGTCTAACCCCTCCTTTATTGTTTGAATTATGTGTGTATATGTTTATTAAGTTTATTATGTTTATGATATATACTTTATTTATTATGTTATTTGTTAAGTGTGTTCAGTAAAGTGCCGGCTTTGAATTTAAAGTACCTGATCTCTGGCTTATTATTTATGCTTTCACCCCACTCCTTAAAACCCAGAACCTAGAACTAGTCCAGTATTTGGCCCATTAGAGGTAAATGCTACATTTGGCGAGCTAGCCAGGAGTGGCCAAAGCATAGATTAATAATCAGAGACCAGATAACTGCATATACTTAATTAATTCATGATGGAAGTAATTCAAACTTTGGGTGTTGAAATTACAAACTCTCTACTAGTCAGTGGTTTAACAGATACAGAGACTGATGAAGAACTTTATGACTTTTTAAAACTATATGGCTCGATTCAAAGAAGAATCCACGTAGACTTGCCCCAATCTGAAAAGCAGATCATTATAGAGTTTACGTATGATACAGCCCTAGAGTCACTCTTACCCTTACTACCATATAAACTGATAAGCAAGACTCAGACAGACGTGACTTACTTCATCCAGGCCTTAGCAAGTGCCTACACACCTGCAGATACCAAGTCAGCCACCAGGATGTTTCTGAAAGGACTGAAGGAGATTGCAAAGCAGAGCGGCAAGGACTTTGCAGATGTGCTCAAAGGAGAGCTCTCTCGCATTAGCGAGACTGTTCATCAGGAGATCTTGGATGACCAAGATGAAGACACAGATTCAGATGACGCCCAGAGACATCCTCTTGTGACTGCAGCACAGGTGAACCCTCAGCCCAGTGTTATTTTCCCAGAAAATATTTATGACTCTAAATCTGATGTGAAATTTGATCCAACTCAGTATCAACATCCCCCAAAAGAAAAGACACAGGCCACCCTGAGCTTTTCTAATCTCTGCCCACCTGAAATGCAAAAGGTTGTCGTTGAGCACATAGTCAAGCACGAAGATTTAACAATGCAAACACATGCTTCATTTAGACTCCGACCCTTCTCTGGACGCAGCCCCCGTCCAAACCATGAAGTGGACTATGAGACATGGCGTTCCAACGCAGACTTTTTACTGAGAGACACACAACAATCAGACCTACACAAATCCAGAAAAATACATGAAAGCATTTTTTCACCTGCGGTTGACATAGTGAAACATCTGACACCTCACTCATCCCCCTCAATGTATTTGATCATTCTGGATTCAGCTTTTGGCACAGTTGAAGATGGAGATGACCTTTACGCAAAGTTTCTCAACACACTGCAAAACTATGGTGAGAAATCCTCAGAATATCTCCAACGACTGCAAGTGATGCTGAACACCACCCTCAGGAGAGGAGGAGTAACTGCAACCGATCTGGACAGCCAGCTTCTGAAACAATTCTGCAGAGGCTGTTGGGACAACACTCTGATATCTGAGCTAAAGCTAGAACAAAAGAAACAGAACCCACCCACCTTTGCAGAACTCTTGTTGCTACTTCGCACTACAGAGGGAAAACGTGACTCCAAAGACTCCCGCATGAAGCAGTACTTCGGTGCCTCAAAGCAGAAGGTGTCCTCACACTTCCAAGGTTCCTATGCTCAGTATGATGAAGACTATACTACATCACCTCACAGACGCAGTGACCCTCACTCTGAGATACAGGGCCTGAAAAGACAGATAGCTGAGATACAGTCTCAACTCTCACAAATCAAACAAAAAGACAATAAATCGTTTTCAAACAAACCATCCTTCAAAGCTACAACCACACAGTCCCCAGCTCAGAGTCACAGACCACAACAATTACGGTCCAACAACTCTGATGTGAACAATAACTACACAAATAAACCAAGACCCTGGTACTGTTTCAGGTGCGGTGAAGATGGACACATCAAACCTCAGTGTGAAGCTGAACCAAACCCTACACTAGTGGCTGCAAAGAGGCAGCTGCTGAAGAAAAGACAACTAGAGTGGGAACAGAAAACCGGTTCCTCCACATCCAATCAGTTAAACTGGCATCAGTCACTATTGAGGGACAAATAGGGATTGGACTACAGGAAAAGTGTCCCAAAAGGAAATGGTGCGCCACCTCAGGATACTCACACTCAAGACAACAGACAGTAACCCTACCAAAGGGGCTCATCGGAGCAAAAACAACTGCAGAAGTCATCATTGCAGAAAAAGCCTGTAACTGCTTGTTGGACACAGGTTCACAAGTGACAACGATACCAAATTCATTCTACAAACAAAACCTCTCACATTTACCTATAGAATCCCTGGACAACCTGCTTGAAGTGGAGGCTGCTAACGGCCAGGATGTCCCCTACTTAGGATATGTCAAAATAGATATCACATTCCCCAAGAGTTCCCTTGGCATAGATGTTGAAGTCCCCACTTTGGCCTTAATTGTGCCTGACATGCGCTCAACCATGTCAAATGTTTTAATAGGCACCAACACTCTAGACATCCTGTACGAGCAGTACTCAGAGGCTGCACCTCATTACCACCAATATATGTCATATGGATACAAAGTTGTCCTCAAAACCCTTGAAATGAGACGAAGACAGAAAGTTGACCCCAGAGTAGGAGTTGTAAGACTGCTCAGCCATGATCCTGAGACCATCAGGCCTGGTGAAACCAGAGTTGTGGAAGGATTGATCAGTTGCAAAGCACCAGATGCTGGAAAGTGGGTCACGGTGGAGACTTCAAAAGCCTCTTTTCTACCAGGTGGCATAATGGTAACAAATGGCCTAGCAAGTCTCTCATCCAAATCACCCCGCCACATACCAGTGATCCTCAAAAATGAATCGGATCATGACATCACCATCCTTCCAGAGACTGTGATAGCGGAAGTGAATGCTATCGAAAGAGTTCAGCTCATCACAACCAAAAACTCAGACCCTGACCAAGTGACTAAGATAAACTTCAACTTTGGAGACTCTCCAATATCTAATGAGTGGAAGGAGCGACTCACAGAAAAGCTGAAGTCAATGCCAGATGTGTTCGCTCAGCGGGATCTTGACTTTGGACGCACTGAAAGAATGAAACATCACATAAAGCTCAGTGACGAGACACCATTTAAACACAGAGCGAGACCGATACATCCAGAAGACATTGAGGCTGTGCGTAGCCATCTTCGAGAACTCCTAGATGCAGAAATCATCCGCGAATCGGAGTCACCTTTCTCCTCACCGATTGTAGTCGTCAAAAAGAAGAATGGTGACATCAGGCTCTGCATAGACTACAGGAAGCTTAACCTCCAGACTGTAAAGGACTCATATGCCCTACCCAATGTGGAAGAGTCATTCTCAGCTTTAAATGGATCCAAGTGGTTTTCTGTTTTGGATCTGAAGTCTGGCTTTTACCAGATCGAAATGGAGGAGTCAGATAAACACAAGACGGCATTTGTCTGCCCACTTGGATTTTTTGAATTCAACAGGATGCCTCAGGGAATAACAAATGCTCCAAGCACATTCCAAAGACTCATGGAGCGTTGCATGGGAGAGCTAAACCTGAAGCAAGTTCTGGTTTTCATCGACGACCTCATCATTTTTTCTTCAACTTTGGAGGAACATGAGGAAAGGCTTCTAAATGTTCTCAACAGATTGAGGGAGTATGGCCTGAAGTTGTCTCCTGAAAAATGCAGATTCTTTCAAACCTCAGTCAAATATCTAGGGCACGTTGTGTCAGAAAAAGGCATCGAAACAGACACTGACAAGATAGCTGCCCTTAAAACCTGGCCAAAGCCAAAAAACCTGAAGGAACTTAGAACCTTCTTGGGATTTTGCGGTTATTACCGACGGTTTATCAAAGATTATGCAAAGATTGTGAAACCTCTCAATACTCTAACTGCTGGATACCCACCCCTGCGGAAACGCAGTAACTCCAGAGTTAACACAGAGAAATACCACAACCCTAAAGATATCTTCGGAGACAGATGGACAACAAATTGTCAAAGAGCATTTGAAACCATCACCGAAAAGTTGACAACTGCCCCCATCCTTGGATTTGCAGACCCCAAGTTACCCTACATCTTGCATACAGATGCGAGCACAGTCGGGTTAGGTGCTGCTCTGTACCAGGAGCAGCAAGGACAGAGACGTGTTATCGCTTATGCAAGCCGTGGCCTCTCACCGTGTGAAGCCAGATACCCAGCACACAAATTAGAATTTCTTGCCCTTAAATGGGTAGTGACAGAAAAATTCCAAGACTATTTGTATGGAAGTTCATTCCTTGCTGTTACCGACAGTAACCCATTAACCTACATACTCACCTCTGCAAAGCTAGATGCTACAAGCTACAGGTGGCTAGCTGCCTTGTCAACATTCAACTTTCAGCTCCAGTACAGAGCAGGAAAGCAAAACCAAGATGCAGATGGCCTTTCCAGACGTCCACACCCTGTATTGACTGATGACTTCACATCACAAAAAGAGGTCGAAAGGATACAGCAGTTTGCAAAGAAACACATGTCTCAGCCCGAATACTCTAACCTAATGACTGAGGGCACAGTCAAAGCAATTTGTGAGAAACACTTTGTCCATCACATCGTGGAGGATGAAATTGCAGCGACACAGCCTGTTTCCACCTTAGTCATGTCTCTCGCCCATAACCCAAAAGCCATACCTACAACCTTTGCCGATGAAAATCAGTGTGGGGGTTTGCCCATCATCCCGTATCTCACAGCTGCTGAGCTGATGGAAAAACAGAGAGCTGATGCAACTATCCGAGAGGTGATACACCAGATGGAGTCAGGAGAGAAACCTCCACCAACTGTGAGGAAGGAACTCCCTGAACTCTGGCTGATACTAAGAGAATGGAGCAGACTGGAAATGTTGGATGGCATTTTATATCGAAAACGACAAGAAGGAGCACAGGTGTCCTACCAGCTTGTACTGCCAGAAGAGCTGAGGCCCCTGGCCTTGAAGAGCCTACATGATGATGTTGGTCACATGGGCATGGAGCGCACAATAGACCTTGTCAGAGCGCGGTTTTATTGGCCCAAAATGTCCACAGATGTGGAAAACAAGATCCGAACCTGCAATCGTTGTATACGACGCAAATCTTTACCCGAGAAAGCTGCACCACTTGTTAACATCACAGCTACAAGACCACTTGAGCTTGTGTGCATGGACTTTCTCTCACTAGAACCAGATTCAAGTAACACCAAAGACATTCTGGTCATCACTGACCACTTTACTAAGTACGCAGTTGCCATCCCTACATCAAACCAAAAGGCTAAGACAGTGGCTAAGTGCTTATGGGATCACTTCCTTGTCCACTATGGCATCCCTGAGAGACTTCATAGCGATCAAGGTCCCGACTTTGAGTCCCGTACAATTAAAGAGTTGTGTGACCTTATTGGCACCCAGAAAATAAGGACCACCCCCTATCATCCTAGAGGGAATCCCGTTGAACGTTTCAACAGAACCCTGCTAAACATATTGGGAACCCTTGAGAACAAGAAAAAGAGTCATTGGCGTAATTACGTCAAGCCTTTGGTACACGCCTATAACTGTACAAAAAACGAAGTGACAGGCTTTACCCCTTATGAGCTGATGTTTGGGCGACAGCCTAGATTGCCCATAGACCTTGCCTTCGGTCTACCAGTCCACCACCAACCAGGATCACATTCTCAATACATCCAGAACCTGAAATCTCATCTTGAGACCAGTTATCGAGTTGCTGCTGAAAATGCAAAGAAAACAGCTGCACGCAACAAAACAAGATTTGACAAGTGCATTGTTGAGTCCACCTTGAGAGTAGGCGACAGAGTTTTAGTAAAAAATGTCCGCCTAAGAGGCAAGCACAAGTTAGCTGACAAGTGGGAGTCAGACGTGTATGTTGTCCTAAAACAATGTGGAGACGTTCCAGTGTATGTTGTCAGACCTGAGACCAGAGAGGGTCCACAGAGAACCCTTCACCGTGACCTTTTGCTGTCATGTGGTTTCCTCCCGATGACCTCGGCAGAGAGTGAAACTGACACAATAAAGACGGCCAGGCGGCCAAGAACCCGACAACATCCGAGAGACAGCTCAGATACGGCAGATGGGAGTGAATCTCAATCCGACTCTGAAGAGTACTATTATGACGGTCATAGAAACCAACGAGTGGAGACCCTGGGTTTCAACCAAGTCCCAGAACCCGCAGAACAAGTTCCAGACAGGACTATCCCTCAAGATGCTCCAGCAGAAACTTGTGACTTATACCCACCTGATCCTGATGAAATCTGTTTTCCGCACCAAGATGAGAGTTGCTTACCTGATCTTGGAGGAATCATCGTATCTGATGCTGCAGACATTGACAGACTTGAACCTGAGGAAAGTAACTCATCTCTACCTGAGGAGAGCATCTTACCTGAGGAACAGAATACTCAAGACCTCCCAAAAGAGGACCTGAACATTCCCTCATCCCCTAATCAAGCCACTGAAGAAGGGAATGACATTGAAACTTCTCAAAAACAACCTGACACTGAGACAGAACCCCCAAGACGATCCACCAGAGACAGAAAGCCTATTGATCGACTGACTTACCCTGAATTAGGAAATCCATTAGTGACAATAGTCCAGTCTCTGTTGCAGAGTTTGACTGACGTATTCACAGACTCAAAACCACATAGAATTATGATAGTATAGTATAGATTCAGTATTTTGCACAGGGACGTGCAAAAGGTAAAGTGGGGAGGATGTAACCCATATTAATATCTCCCATATTATAAAAGTGATAATATAGATATACTTGAAATATATAAATATGCATTGCAATGTATACTAAATAAATAAATAGTCCACATTAAATATCAATCATTAAATAGTTACAATATAGATAAATGTGATATAAATAAATATAAAAATGTATTGTAAATGTATAGATAGATAAATAGTCCATTAAATTAATAAATAAGTAAAACTGGTTAAAGTCAGTTAAAACCCATGTTAAAGATCATTTAATGGAGAAATATTAAAAGTCTTCTGACTAAAAACGCTTTCCCTTTAAGACAGGTGAGAGTGCTTTCCCCTTTAAGAGATTTTCCCTCTGTGGAGGTGACAGGAAGGGGAGGCACATAATAGAGTATAAAAGGGAAGTGAGGGAGGAGACTCGAGAGAAGCAAAAGGACAAACAAAAGGAAAGAGGAGAGCGAAGATGTTTGGCTGCTAAAAACCATGTGTTACAAAGATATGTTAAGACTTAAAAGCAATACCCAGAGTTTGTTGAAAAGTGCTTTACATGCTTGAAGAGGTTCCACGATCAGGGAACCGGTGAGGAGACACGTGTGTGTGTTGGAGGATACACATGCAACCGAGACAAGATGGCGAGCGAGAAGATCGGCGGACTCCGGTCGTAAGGGCTGAATCAACCATCCCTTTCAACCTGGACTGGACTTCTGCCACTGCCCGGATTGGACTTTACTCACTGCCAGAGTGGTAGGAGTATCAACATTTTCTTTTTTTTGAATTGAACTAAATAAGGATTTCGAACGGAACTTTATTTTGAAAAGACTATCACACCGAACAAGAGAATACAGGGAAGAAGAGTGAAGAGCTCCACTCGTCTAACCCCTCCTTTATTGTTTGAATTATGTGTGTATATGTTTATTAAGTTTATTATGTTTATGATATATACTTTATTTATTATGTTATTTGTTAAGTGTGTTCAGTAAAGTGCCGGCTTTGAATTTAAAGTACCTGATCTCTGGCTTATTATTTATGCTTTCACCCCACTCCTTAAAACCCAGAACCTAGAACTAGTCCAGTATTTGGCCCATTAGAGGTAAATGCTACAAATGCTCCTCCACACAGAATAGAACTGCTAAATTCCTACTAAATTTCAACTATGCCAAATTATGAAACAATGATTAAGATAATGAAGTAACCCCTCCCCACCAGCCACCCTCTTTTGTTCCCCCCACTTGCCATAATGGTTGGAACACACCGAAGGCAGAAGCGCAGCGAAGAGCCACGAACTGCTGCCCGCTTCCTCTCGGTGCCGATGTTAACCATTGTTTTGTTATTATGCACTTATTCCGCGAATTTGTCAGTTGTGTCAGAGACAGAGACTTAGAGAGAATAATGTCGGATCCTTTATCGTGTTGGCATCTGATAATGGTGGTGGACCACAACCGAGGTGGCAGCTGATGGTGGATCCTAATTGGCGGCAGTGGTCTTGCTGGCTGCTGACCATAGACTATGATTGTAGCAGGCCTGCTTGATATATAGTACACTTGAGATCTATTGCACTTCTGTTCATCCTGGGAGAGGGATCCCTCCCATGTGGCTCTCTCTGAGGTTTCTACCATCTTTTTACCCTGTTAAAAGGGTTTTTTAGTAGTTTTCCCTTACTCTTGCTGAGGGTTAAGGACAGAGGATGCCAAACCATGTTAAAGCCCTATGAGACAAATTGTGATTTGTGAATATGGGCTATACAAATTAAATTTGATTGATTGATTGATTGATTGATATATGATGAAATAAAAAATTTGCAAATCAGCAAAATGATCTGGCAGGCAAAAATATTATTGCTGCTTTTTTCCCAAGGGCCACAAGATTTCAACCAAATTGCAACAACATTGCCATGCACTTCCTGGGGCCATTTACAATATACATGCCAAGTGCAAAACTGATCATTAGCCTCCATTAACACTTACAAAATCCTCTCCATCTCCCACATAATCTCCATGTGTCAGTGAATGCAAAACATTCACTGACACCAAATCCTCCTTTGTCTCCACCTAAGATGTTCTGTCCTTTCCCAGAATTTGTCTCAAGACCTGCCACATAAACAACTGTAACCTGTGATAAAGGCTGACCTCAGCAACATATCCTTGTATGTCTTTTGTTATGACACAGGGTCATAATTTGTAAATCAATTATTATGCAAGGTTCTTGTTGTTGTTCTCCCTCCCTGGCTGAGGGTGGCACTGGTTTACCTGTTCTCTACTTTCTTTCAGCCGGTGGCTCGAGTAAGGCGGAGATTGTGGATGTGACAAGAGACTGATGGCGTTCTTACTGGATCAATGGATGCATAATCTGTTCTGTTCCAAAAAATATTAGAAGTATTGATATCACTAAGGGTGAGAAGCATTATTTTTTGTAATTTTTTTTCCCTCCTGTTTAATGTTAGGGAATTAGTGGGGATTGGTCACATATTGTTTTGCTTGTTCTTTTGATTCGCTCACCCTGACACCTTTTTCCACTAAAGCTGACAAATACATACTTTTCGTTGGACTGCAAATTGTTGTGGCACTGGACATCCTTGGGAGTTGGGAAAGGGAGATATCTTTTTTATGTTATGCTCAGGTTTCCTCGAGGCTGGGCATTAGACTTTCTGCTTGATGAATGGTTTGGACCTTTTCAATACTTTCACATGACAGGCACAGTCACTGCTCATCTGGGGCCTCATTTATAACCATTGCATACGCACAAACGGGGCCTGAAACTTGCATAGACCACTTCTCACTCAAACGTTGGGATTTATAAAAAACTGACTTGACGGGAGAATGTGGGCCCTACGATTACTCTGACCCAAGAGTACAAATGTTTTTGGAGACAGGAAAACGACGACGCAGACGTGAGGTGGTGAACTGAAGCCAGATTATTGATCCACTTCATCATTAACATACAAAACAGCTTTACTTGTGCCCACGTGACATAAGTGTTCAACAAGAACCTTTAATTGAAAAATATATAAAATAACTTACAGCAAATTATGTTCTGATAAAGAGCAGAGTTACAGAGCTGAGTCATCAAGAGTTTTTAATAATATCTTCTAACACTGTGCGTGTACATCCAGGACAAGTGTGTTTAAAATTGCTGCAGTGAACGTGACTGTGCCATCAGGCGTACAGAGCGCACTGGAGATCACTCACAAAACATGTAGAAAAACTAATCAAACTTGTATTTGAAAATAATATCCCAGAGTGGAGGTTAAGATCCATTGAGGTGTGACGTAATCGGTCCGATGGCTCTAAATACATAAATATTGTGGTGATGCTCGTGCTTGATGGATGCACGCAAATGGAAGGATGAGGAGGAAACAAGGGTTTAGCAATCACAAAGAGTTTTTTGTCCCATGATGATGACTGATCAGCTGATATAGATTCTATAGATCTGTACTGTACAATTGTGCTGAATTGAGTCCATTATTACACAGATCAACCTATGGAACCGAACCATCCCAGTACGAACACAAGAATAAAAATATGATTCTGTCAAATTCTATAGATTGGGGACATCACAGCTCTCTCTGAATTTAATAATCCTTCAGTTTTGGATGATGAAAATACAAACTTCGATACAACAAGTTCTCTCACAGTCTGACAGTGAGATTTTTCATTCTTCGTTATTTCTATCCTCTTCACTCTCACTCACTGTTTTATCAGCAGCAGCAGCAGTGCATCAGTGTATTTACTTTATTAATCACTGCTCATCTCATATATCCGTGGTACAAGCACTTTGGTTGATCTATTCCGAGCTCTGCCTTGTGTTGTTTGAAAACATTCTACTTGCCTGGTCATCTAACTATTGTTCTCCCCTGCTCAGGATCACCAGCTACTGTTTCTCTGCTCTTAGCCAGAACTCCCAGCCACAGTGAACTCTGGACTCGGGATCAGGATATTATTTGTACCTGAACTTTGGACTTCCTCTTTAACAATGATAAATGGTAGTGTTGGCATTGCCAGCATAATACTTTTTCTCTGTATTTTACTTCTTGCTTCTTACTTGCTGCCTGTGAATAATGAGTTGTGTGTTTTTGCTGCCAGTGAACTGTGAGTTGTGTGTTCTCCTCCCGCACCCATTTAAATCCAAAGCCGAATTGAAATGTCCACAAATTAGATTTATCTGCATCAATCATTGACCTCTCATTCACACTTGTTTTATGTCCATCTTTTTCCTCATCAGGTAGCATAACCTTTTTCACAGTAAAGTTGTTTTTACAACTGAAAAAGGTTTACTGCAGCAAATATCTGTTTTGTGTGCAGTAGTTTGGGGTTTGGAAGATATATAATTCATCTGCTGTAAAATAAAACTGAGTGAAAGCCAACAGTATTTATTTTTCTTATTCTTCTAATATCTAAATTATTTGGAATTTTAAGTGGATGTTAATGTATGCATTCAAAATTGTATGAGTACATTTACTTTATGTGTTCAACAACATAGGGGAATCAACTGTGTGGGTGGCTCGGCCTAGGGGAGCTTTATCTGTGTGTGTGAGTGTGTTCATGCTGATTTCTTTTATGTGTAGTATTTTGAGAATATCTGTTGAGGACCACTTTGAAAATGAGATGGCCCATCTCAAAGGGTTCATCCTACCAATAAACTTGTATGTAATATTGTCTTATGTTGCTCCTGATATTAGATATTGGAAAATAATAGCTACAGTTATTACAGTAAATGATGGAAAACTCCCTCTTGGTCCATGGTTGCATATTGTGCAAATTTGATAGCTTTACGAATAAAATATTGCTTAATACATTTGTGTTTGTTTGAAGAATAGAGAACTGCCAATGTCCAGTCAAACAGGTGCTTCTGAATGCTAGTTTTGCCTGTATTTTCTTTGACAAACTTCATATAGACGATATTACACTATTCACTGTGAAAAACAACAGCATGCACAGTTCCATATTATTATGTCTTATTTTTATCTGAGAGACAACAGTGCAAATTGGTGTGCAGAACTAATCACAAAAGCTCTATGAGTGCAACAATAAGCAGATGGTGAGATGGGGGGGTTCATACTCATACCAACAATCTCCTCAACACAATAATGGCGGATCCTGTATCGTGCTGGCATCTGATAGTGGTGTTGGGCCACGCTCGAGGTGGCAGCTGATGGTGGATCCTGATGGCTGCAGTGGACAATGATTGTGGACTATAGTGGCATCTGATCTTGATGGAGAATCATGATCGTGGTGGCTGCTGACCATAGACTATGATTACAACAAGACTGCTTGATATATAATATGTCTCCTCAGATACTTGACCATTACTGACAATAATCCATCAATTCATTGACCTTCCATTATGCTTCAAAATGTTTATTCTAATCAATGCTGCAAATACCCTTACCTTTCTGATCTTCTCCATTACACGTGATATCTAGTGCACTTCTGTCCGTCCTGGGAGAGGGATCCCTTACACGTGGCTCTCTCTGAGGTTTCTACCTTCTTTTTACCCTGTTAAAAGCTTTTTTTGTAGTTTTCTCGAGGGTTAAGGACAGATTATGTCACACCTTGTTAAAGCCCTGTGAGACAAATTGTGATTTGTAAAAATGGGTTGATTGAATGATTGGCAACTCAACACATCAGAGACAGCATATAACTCAGCTTTGGTTTCCACAGTTTCAGATCAGGGTGACAGTTTATTTCCTATGATTTCTAAATGTGGACTCTTTCAAACACTAAAAATGACCTTGCTGTGGCTCACCAGTGAAAAGCCAGCTGTGACGGCAGCTAACTGGCAGCACGTGGCGCCCCAGTGAACATGTTCAACACCGCAGCTTGGAGTGTGCCAGGCTGCTGGGCTGCTGATCGGCCCAAACAAGCCAGATGCTGACCAACCAACAGTGTGCTGGCGATGGATTGGTGTCGGTACAGGTGTTGGTCAGACTGAATTACTCCTGTGTATGTAACTGCAACATGTTTCCATCCTTGGCTGTATTTTCTGTTGCTCATTATACTACTACCTCTACTCTGATTTATTTTATTCAACAGCTACATAACCAATTTGTACCTCTCATGCAATATATTACATCTTTTCATTGATAATTACAATGCTTTTTGATGTGTCAGAATATTAATATCAATGATTATTCTGAATTTCAAAGCTCAAAGCTCTCTGTTTATAATAATTCTACAGTTGAAATACAAAACAGGGAACTATTTTATTGTGGCATGATAGTCTTTGAGTGAGTAGTTTGAAATGGTTTTCTTTTCTAATTTTAAATCATCGTATTCTTGCTATGTAGTGTCTTTTATATATATCTTAACTAAAATTGCCAACCAGTCGCATCAACATTACATCTGTGTCTATCCAGACTCATGAATGTAATAAAAGGTTATTAAGTTTATATAGTCGTACTCAGCATATGAATGATTGAGTAATGACAATAATTGTACGCATGTGACACACTGGCTGCGGTTCAACCGGTGTTCAGCTGCTTATGTTGTACTGCTCTTGAAGTAATTTTAGCTCTTAAATAGTATTTTTTACACGTTTCACACATGACACAGCAGAATAGACAGAGAAAATGAACAATTTCTCTATGTTACTCTTTCAAATATATCACAGACGCTTCAAAATAAAACCACTCCAGCGTTTCTGATGACTGAATCCATTCATTTGTATTTTTAAAGGTTTTTATTGTGAAATACAGTATATGCAGGAGCGGAAGGCGTTAAAGGGACTCTTACCTTTGTTGCATTTTTACACTTTTTTTGGATAAGGTTAAATTGGTATTAATAAGGTAATGACACTATAAAATGCAAGACAGACCCACCAGGAGTAAAAACAAACAATTATTTCACTCTCATAATATTTAGTGAAAACTTCAACCAATAAAATTCTTCGGACCGAAGGACCTTATTGGCCGACAGACCTGTCTGTTTGCTGCATGGACATGCAGGTTTTCCGTCTGCTTCTTGTGGCGCATTCGGGCCCGCGTCATCAATGTATATAACTTACCGGTGCTTCTGAATCCGAATCCATTGCTTTGGTAAACAAAAACTCACGTGCGTGCGCGGAGGCAGTAGGTTGAAAGTCTGCTTGTAAATAAAGTTTCTTCAAAAAAACACCGCGGATGGGAACGAGGGGGTGGGGCATTGGAGGAAGGCGGGATGATTTGAATGTGCTGTAATTCTCAAATGCAACAAAGGTAAGAGTCCCTTTAAGGTCCAAGTGACGTTTAACTTTAACATTTTACCAACAAAATTGAATTAGTCCCTCCTTGAGTTCATGTGAACATTTGTACCAATATCTTTAAATTCCATGCAGAAGTTCCTGAGGTAACTTATACACAATAATGAGAGGGACATACATTTATACAAACATAAAGAAAACACAAAGACATGTGATGTCATTTTCCCAAGAACACGATGTCGCCATGACCTTGACCTTTGACCACCATCACCTTAACTTAAAGTGAATGTATATGTACCAACATTGAAGAAATATGTATAAAATCCCTCAGGACTTCACTGAGATATATCATTTGCAACAAGGGACAAACTGAAAACATAATATCTCTGGACATGGTAGTCTGAAAAATAGAAAAAAACAAACATTTGATTACATTGGGTTATATTTGAAACTGAATTTGTACTTTGCATTACTATACTGAAGCATTACGTATTAATCATCAGAGGAAAGCTATTAAAGCAAATCAACATTCTCTTTTTACTAATTGATATATGTAATACAAGGCAATATAAAGATAATAGTTAATAGTTATTTATGATATACAAGAAAAACAATATAGTTTATACTTTTACAAAGAACACAAACAATATGTGTCCTCACAAACTCAAGTTATTTGAAGGCTGCAGCTACTTTTAATGTAACTGTTAATGAAACTTCAGAAACAAACAAACTTGTTCTGCAAACATTGTTTACAACAAAATCTGATTGTTTTCTAAAGCCATTCGTATCACATATTTGTCCTCTGAAACCTGAAAAGCCAAACTGTTCAGACATTTGTCTTTTTTTTCTTTTTTCTCTTTTGGTCGGTCAAGACTTTTGATCAGGATTTGGTCCTGCTGAGTGGAAAGCTTCTCTCTGTCAAGGTATTATGCTAATGACTCTGACCAGTGGACCCGTTTCCAAATTACAGAGCTGGAGAAATGCTGTACTCTGCAAACTGAGTGTCACAAGTCAGGCCATTAGGAGAGTCCGTCTTCATCTCAGGCCGATGTGTGTATGGAGTGTTAAACTGAAGTCAAGGCTCTGGATTATTACATGTATTAATTTCTGTCTGACTCAGTAATAAATCTTTATTCAATAGATAGGATAGTTTCTTTGTCCCAAAACTTCTATTTAAATCATTAAATCCAAGAGAGTTGATGAACCGATAGATGCCACAAGAGAACTAAAATTCTGCAATGCTGAATGTGTGCATGAGTTGATATAGTGAACAAGTGAGTCAATCAATAAAATACACAAATAAATAAACATATATAAATGCATATATTTGTATATGTGTGTGTGTGTGTGTGTGTGTGTGTGTGTGTGTGTGTGTGTGTGTGTGTGTGTGTGCGTGTGCGTGTGTCCATTGTTTGGTTTCAAGCATCAGTTCAATATGAGATTACATACTACCACCCACACAAAGGAAATATTTAAATAAGATGAATAGAATAAAATAAGAGAAAATAAATAAACTCATTATTGACCTTCATGTCCCCTCCACTGTCTGAGGACTTGTCGCCCATAGCCCATTTCCATTGGATTCTCCTAATTGAACCACAGGAGCATTGTAGGGGAAGTGTACAGTGAGGACACTGATCAGCTGGGGACATTCACACTGTCCTCCATAACCATCCTGGACCACCCACACACTGTCCAACTGTTTACCATTCTACTTCCACAGCAGGGACCGCAGGAGCCATTTTCGGCACCTTTCCTCCAAACTCCCCATACCACACGACCAAAGTCATTTGCACTACAGAGACATGTTAGAAAATGGGGGAGAATTCATGTTTAAAATATCCCCCCTTGCTTGGGCCTGGCTACGTCCAGAGTCCCTGAAGAAATTAAAAACAGCCTAACTGGCGGCTTCTATCATGTCCTCATCCATGCTCTTACGCAACTGTGACAGTCCCCAACGGATGCTGACATACATGGGTGCTTTTTAAGTTCACAATGCTTCGAATAGACGAATGGAAATGTGAGCACTCTCATGAGGAACAGAGCAGTTGACAGCAGGAAATTGAGAATTACAGGACTATCTTATGGGAGGTTGCTGCAGATTTTTCTCTTGCCTTAACATTGAAAAACCTCCTTCAGATTCAGTGTTAAGGCTTCTTTAATCAATAATATGCCAGTGAAACAATAATGTGTCCATCTGTTTGCACTAAAAAACTACTTGTTGCCAAAATCAATTTCCATCCAGATCCCCTTTTACAAACAGTAAATTAATCATGGTTCTCTTGTTTAATTATAACTGGCTTTAGTGTGGGGACTGATCCTAGTATATGTTTGAAAAATTAAAAAGCTAAAGTTGAAATTATGGAAAATGTTATGGTCAAGGATGAACAAAAACTTGCAGAGAGTTGATTGTGAGCCACTATGTGCAACCATCAACAAATCCAACTTCTCACACCTCCTTGGTTTGTAATATTTCAGTATTTCAGTCTCCACTTGCTCATGTTTTGAGATTCATGAGAGATTCTTGAAACAGTAAATGAATGAATGAAGTGATTAAGTGGCAGAACTTCATTGAATTGTAACTGTGTATGCTATGTTGTTTTTTGTTACTTAGCTGATTGTATTTGAACAAATATATGAGTTGCACTTTGAATTTGTCAAAAAGGTAAATAAGTATCAAACCAATATCAAGTTGTTAAAACCTCTCCACTGGATGATTATTATTGTGAAACTCAAAAAAAACAAAAAAACAAATGTGTTATTAGGAAAACAAGATGGTTTGCAAAATAAGTGCTTCTTGTTTTTTCTTTTAACTACAATATCTTTCACTGCAGCTCTGAATCAAGGTGGAGTCTTAACTTTGTTTCCATATTAGACAGCATGGCAGAGGAGGTCTGGACCCCTGGAGCACAGAGGTGAAGTAAATAAGAAATTATTTTTGCTAAAGCTTAGTGGGCTTCTTTCTCTTCGTAGCCATCTTCCCCTGTAATAAACCAGCTTCCACTAATCCAAACACAATAAAGTCACTCAGGCTTTTTTCACTCAGCAACACGGACTGATGTTAATCATAGATTCTCAGAGTTAACCAGCAGTCCAGTGTTTGTACTGACAGCAAGCAGGATCAGGAAATAGAATAACCTACACTGGAGAGACTGAAGGTACTAGTGTGGAAATGTGACAATTGATTAATTATGACATTGTGGCGTGCACTCATGGGTGTGTCCTCTCACCCAGTGGGTTGATGGGAAATGTAAAGGCTGAAGCTATATATACTTCCCGTATGGGGAACATGTGCTAGTTCTTCCTGTCTACTTAATAAACAACAGTAAGCAGTACCTGCGTCTCTGCCTCTCCTTGTCCTGCCACATTGGTGACCCCGTTTTTTGGACATGTTCGAGGTAGAGGAGGATTGTGTCCCATCCTCATCGGGAGAAGACGTGTTTTCTTCCCCGGCTCCCGTGGACCGTGTTTCCACAACGACCATGGCGCAGCAGCTTCCGCGAGCGACCAGCTCCGCGGGGCACGTTAAACTGCCGGAGTTTTGGCAGAACGACCCCGCGCCGTGGTTTCAGCACATCGAGGCTCTCTTCCATCTGCGAGGAGTAACGGCAGACGACTCCAGGTATTTTTTGGTGGTCGCGGCTTTGGACCAGCAATCCACCCGGCGCGTGATGCAGCTCCTGCGAGCCCCGCCGCTGCGGGGAAAGTACACCGCCATCAAGCAGCTTCTCCTCCGGCGCTACAGCTTGTCAGCCGCGGAGAGAGCGGACAAGCTACTGTCGCTTCCCGGTTTGGGTGATGGTTCGGCAGTGGACCTGATGGACGAGATGCTGTCGTTGCTGGGCTCCGAGGATGAGGGTTTCCTGTTCCCGCACATCTTTCTGCGCCAGCTCCCGCTGCAGGTGCGCGCAGCCCTCGCCAACTCTTCTTGCTTGGCGGCCGGCGACTTCCGTGGATTAGCTGAGGAGGCGGACCGGATCCTGCTGACTTCGAGGAACGTCTCCGTGCAGAGTGTGGCCGTGGAGTCCTTCCAGTCGACGTTGGAGAACGAGGTTCCGGCAGTGACGGCTGCAGTCTCCACCCGCACACAGCGCGGCCAGCTGTGTTTCTTCCATCAGCGCTTCGGCAGCAAGGCGCGCCGCTGCGTTCCTCCGTGCGCGTTCCAGGCACCGGGAAACGGAAGAGCCGGCGCTCGGTAGCAGCCGTGGGCGCTGGTGATCAAGAGGAGCTGCTGTTCGTTCATGACTCCATATCAGGTAATCAGTTTCTGGTGGACTCAGGCTCGCAGAAGAGCCTTCTCCCTCCTGCAGCTACGGACCTCTCGGCCCGTGGCAGTGGTCCGCGTCTGACAGCGGCTAACGGCTCGGCTATAGAGACGTTTGGTACCAAGTCTGTGACTGTGTGTTTCAATGGACGCAAATTTCTGTGTGATTTTGTTGTAGCCTCCATTACGGTTCCTATTATCGGAGCAGATTTTCTGTGCACTAATGGGTTGTTAGTGGATGTAACTAATCGCAGGCTCATTGATGCTGTGTCTTTTGCGTCTTTTCCTTGTCAGTCAGGGGGACCCGGGCCGTTAACACACGCTAATTTCGCGGCATCAAAGGATGTCTTCCAGCGCTTACTGGCGGAATTTCCTTCGCTGACAACGCCCGCATTTTCTGCCGCGGTTACTAAACACGGCGTGGAACATTTCATTCCCACTGCGGGTGCGCCCGTTTTCGCACGTTCGCGTCGCCTCGACACCGTGAAGTTAGCCACCGCGAAGGAGGAGTTTGCTACCATGGAGCGTTTGGGGATCGTTAGGCGGTCCAACAGCCCGTGGGCTTCACCGCTCCACATGGTGCCCAAGGCGGACGGTTCTTGGCGGCCGTGCGGCGACTTCCGCCGTTTAAACAACATTACGGCCCATGACCGTTACCCAATTCCGCATGTTCAGGATTTTTCGATTCGTCTGGCGGGCATGACAATTTTTTCTAAAATCGATTTGGTGCGAGGTTATCATCAGGTGCCTGTGCGGGCAGAGGACGTGCCCAAGACTGCTGTCATTACACCGTTTGGGCTTTTCGAGTTCCTGCGAATGCCGTTCGGCCTTAAAGGCGCAGCGCAGACGTTTCAGCGATTGATGGACTCTGTGCTACGTGACCTCGCGTTTGTTTTCGTCTATTTGGACGACATCTTGGAGGCCAGCCCGTCGGCTGATGAGCATTTGTCGCACCTTAGGCAGGTTTTCCAGCGCCTTGATGGGCATGGTCTCATTGTCAACACAGCCAAGTGCCAGTTTGGGCTGTCTGTCATAGACTTTTTGGGCCATCGCATTTCGTCGCAGGGTGCGGTTCCTTTGCCCTCGAAGGTGCATGCAGTTGCGGATTTTCCCCGTCCGGTCTCGGTCAGGTCGCTACAGGAGTTTTTGGGCATGGTAAACTTTTACAATCGTTTCTTGCCTCGTGCGGCCCAACTCCTGCAACCATTGTATGGTGCTTTGAAGCTTAAGAAAGCCAAGGACCAGGTTGACTGGACCCCTGTGAGGATCCAGGCTTTTGAGGGGGCTAAGGCTGCCCTGGCTAACGCGGCGCTTCTGGCGCACCCCGCGTCTCGGGCGCCCATCGCCCTCACGACCGATGCTTCAGATGTGGCTGTTGGTGCAGTTGTTGAACAGCGTGTTGCGGGTGCATTTTTTAGCCGCGGTTTGCGAGACAGTGAGCGAAAATACAGTGTGTTTGACCGGGAACTGTTAGCGTTGTACCTGGCTACGCGTCATTTCCGTTTCCTGCTGGAAGGCCGCCCTTTCACAGCCTATGTTGACCACAAACCATTGACGTTTGCTATGGCGAAGGTGACAGAGCCATGGTCTGCTCGCCAGCAGCGCCATCTAGCGGCGATCTCCGAATTCACAACGGACATCCAACATGTGGCGGGTAAAGCGAACCAAGTTGCAGACTGCCTGTCGCGGGTGCTGGTGTGCCCTGTGCATCTTGGGGTTGATTTTTCCGCACTGGCTGCCTATCAACCTGGGGACCCGGGTATCGTTGCACTGAGAGCTGCGAGTACCGGTCTGGAGCTGGAGGAGGCAGTGGTGCAAAATGGTGGGCCTGCCCTCCTTTGCGACGTCTCCACGGGCCGCCCCCGGCCGGTGGTGCCGGTTGCTTGGCGCCGTCGGGTTTTTGATATGGTGCACTCTCTTTCTCATCCGGGTGTCCGGGCGTCGGTGAAGTTGGTGTCTTCGAAGTTTGTGTGGCCTGGCCTTCGCAAAGAGGTCAAGGAGTGGGCGGCCACGTGTGTGGCGTGTCAGCGCGCTAAAGTTCACCAGCACACTAGGGCGCCCCTCGAGCCATTTTTGATTCCAGCCAGGCGTTTTGATCATGTGCATATCGACCTTGTGGGGCCTCTTCCACCTTCCCAGGGTTTTACACATCTCCTTACCATGGTAGATCGGACCACTAGGTGGCCAGAGGCGGTTCCTCTGTCTTCCACGACATCTGCGGACGTGGCACGCGCTTTTCTTTCAGCTTGGGTCTCACGTTTTGCTGCACCGTCTGATATCACCTCTGACAGAGGCCCGCAGTTCATTTCGGAGCTCTGGTCAGCGCTCTCAGATGCAAACTGGTTGGATCGGTTGCCGTGGGTGATGCTCGGGTTGCGCTCGGCTCCTAAGGCTGACCTGGGTGCCTCGCCTGCAGAGTTGGTGCTCGGTCAGCCGCTCCGCGTCCCAGGGGAGTTTCTGCCTCAAAGCTCGGCCCCCTTTCCGCGTCCTGCGTCACAGGCCGCTTGTGCACCGGTGCCCGTGCATCATTTTTCTCCTCGGTCTTTCGTGCCAACGGATCTCGCGACCGCTCGGTTTGTTTTCGTGCGTCACGATGCTCACCGGTTTCCCCTCCAGCCCCCGTATGACGGCCCGTTTAGGGTGTTAGAGGCGGGTTCTAAAAGTTTCATTCTGGACATGGGCGGGCGCAGGGAGCGTGTTTCGTTAGACAGACTTAAGCCAGCTCATCTGTTGGCCGGCGAAGAGGTGCTACCGGCCCGGGTTCCCCGTCGTGGTCACCCCCCTTCTAAGACCCCTGTGTTGTTTTCTCCAGTTGTGACTCCTGATCCTGCGCCTGTTGTAAATGATGTCCCTTCTGCTTGTTCCACCCCTGCGTTTGCGGACGGGGATCGGCGTAGCCGTTATGGTCGCCTCGTTAAACCCCCTGAGAGGTACTGACTTTTGTCCCATTTTGTATTTTTCCCTCTGGGTGTTCGGGGGGGGGCTGTGTGGCGTGCACTCATGGGTGTGTCCTCTCACCCAGTGGGTTGATGGGAAATGTAAAGGCTGAAGCTATATATACTTCCCGTATGGGGAACATGTGCTAGTTCTTCCTGTCTACTTAATAAACAACAGTAAGCAGTACCTGCGTCTCTGCCTTTCCTTGTCCTGCCACAACATTAATGTGAATAATCATGTATCAGTTACTGTTATGATATCTTCCCCAACACAGCTCTTTTATCTAAAGGCCAATGGCAGCATGGCAACATGTTGCCAGAGAGGGTTGACACAAGGCTTAGGGTGTTCTGGTTTAGTGTGTTAGCATGCTTATTATCCCTTAACATACTACTCCTGAGGCCAAAGTAAATGCTTTTAGTTTTGCAGATATTTGGTCATAAAGGTAAATAGCTACATATAGTGCTTACATAAACTGAAATCTACCTTCCAGTCACCTATTCTACATTATTGCAAAGAACATTGAATATCGTTCAGACACCAGTTAGGTTTAATGTTGGATAAAGACATGGCAAAGGTAGTGTTGCCAACTTCCTGAAATGGAAATAAGGAACATAGACACACACACACACATATATATAATTAAGAGTAGTGATTGGCAGATTATCATACCAGTCAACACATGGTAAGTTAGGTAAATACCATGTGTTTTTTAATAAGCAGCATTAAATACGACAGATTTTAGACAGTAAACAGAACTGTTGAAACAACAGTACTAATTTTGCAAAAGCCTGAAAGTCATGGTTAGGGTTGCAAAGGGGCGGAGAGTTTCCGGAAACTTTCCATGGGAAGTTAAGCTCGGGAATTTTGAAAAAAATAAAATAAATATGCAAATTAAACGCCGAGCAATAAAAACATCATTCAAAACTCTATTTTAAAGATGTATGGAATGCAGCACACACTGCACGTTGAATTTCAACCCTCCACTGTGCATTCTTCCATCACATGCACAGATAATTCCCAGCATCCTTCACTCTACAGCAGGGCTATTGAGGCCTGCTGTAGTGTGCAGGACTAGTCAGATAAGTTGCGATGATATTACTGGGGAAAATATATAAGCATGCTGATTGAGGATTGTTCATCTGTTCATCTAGCCTATTTCCATTCATTTATCCATCAATTGTAAAATACTTTTACAGACGATTCCAATTGTTTGGCTAACTATTTATATCTCTGGCATTACATTAGTGTTTTTTTTAGGGCTGTCAGTTTAACGCGTTATTAACGGCGTTAACGCAAACCCATTTTAACGCCGTCAATTTTTTTAACTCGAGTTAAAGCAGAGCTGCAGCTGCAGCTTCAGTATCTGTGTTCGCCTCCAGTCTGACCTGCTCTCGCTTTTTGTTTTAATATTTCGCCACCTAAAATATATATTTTAAAGCTATTGTAGCGTCCCACAGGACACGGAACTTCTTCGTGGTTTAGTAACTGGTATTTTCCTCTACACGAACATGTGCATCTCTCGCTGTTACTCCGTCACTCGCAGACATCAACACTTCACTTCCTCATTGATCCCCGATCCCCACATCCTATTGGTCCAAACAGTCACATGTCCCACCCAGACCTCTTCACTGACCGTCAGACATCAGAGCGCTCCTTCAACAGTGTTTTACTGAGCATACGTCAAAACCAAACATAAACATAAACCCAGTCCGTTACACTATTAGGCTGCAGCTATATGTTTTTATTTATTTAAAAATAGGGTACTTCTTATTTAATACATTTTCCACAAATAAGGGGAGGACTCAAATAGCCCTACAAAGTTCTGTGTTTCATTTATTTCAAAGTAGGCCGACACCTGCCTGTGTATTTTGTTTGTTTGTTATTTGTTGCTTGTCTGTTGAGTAGCTAGCTTAAAGCAAAGAAGTAGTAGGCTTACCTTTTATTTGTTTCTGAAATAAGAGGACTGACTGCTATGTTCACAGCAAACTTGAAAAAAAGAAAATATTATGCCATGGTTTAACTGCACTATAGGCTGAGTCCTTGTTTACCTGAAATGTGCACTTTATAATTTTATTTTGTACCACCCTGTTTGGCAATGTTGTTTTTCAATAATATAAAACATTTGCATAAAGCAAGCCAATCCACTTTTCCATGTTGATAAGAGCATTAAAACGAAAGTAAAATTATGGAAAAATAATAAAGGAAGGAACATTCAGAATAGATACAAATTTGCGATTAATTGCAATTAATCGCGAGTTAACTATGACAAAATGCGATTAATCGCGATTAAATATTTTAATCGTTTGACAGCTCTAGTTTTTTTACATACTTTTTTCTCATCTTATTCTACAGAAGAATACTACGTGCACTATCTCATGTGTGGAGACATTTCACCCCATCCAATGTAGAAGGAAAGGCTGTGTACATTTGCAAATACTGTGCAAAGACCTATGTTAAGAATGACAAAGATGCAGAAGCATATAGTCAAGTGCCCAAAGTTTCCTCAGGGCTCAAATCAGCCTATGACGAAACAAAATGTTTATATTTATGTCTGTATATGACAAGGTAAATACAGTTAGTATAAATCATCGACAACATTTCCAGTTTATTCCCGTTAATTCCTGTTAATTCCCCTGTAAATTCCCGTATATTACCGTTAATTCCCGTTAATTCCCATGGAAAGTTTCCAACTTTGAATATTCCCGGAATTTTGCAACCCTAGTCATGGTACATGTAGTTCTCCTCGTTCAAATACAGTGCAAACCTGTTTTCACATCGCGATAGCTACCATATATAATACCCATTTGGTGCCCTCCATTATGCATGCACCCACACAGGTTGTTCAGCACAGCCAATTTCCATCTAATGGTTCTAATTGAACATTCCAGACTCCTAATGAAACCCAGGACACCTGACCACCCCTCTCCCCCGACAGTAGTCTACTCTCAGAGGGATTGAAGTGGCAGACAAATGGAGCTGAAGACGAGTGAGCGGTTGATGGTGGTGACAAGCTGCCATCTGAGAGATTACAGGCCTACAACAAGTATGACAGTTCAGCTGACAGAGTGAGACAATGACCAGGCCACTGGAGCCACTGGTGGCTGTTGTGTGATCCATGGAAACATGCTAACAAAACGCTGCCATCTTCCATTTTCACAAAACGTTCTACATGCCTTTGTCTCAGCTGCAGTCCTGGCACTGAGCCAGCATCTCAGCGCTTCCCTCAAAAAAAACTGGAAATCTTTCATCCCCAGCTCCTGCTCCAACATGTCTGCTATGAAAACGCTAAATCATACAATATTATTAAATGTTTCCCCAAACAAAACTGGCTGTGGTTTGTTGTGCCTTGGCCATCAAAGATACGGTGTCTCTTGTATAGTCAAACTGACTTTGCTCCAAAAATTGGAAAACTGTACGAAATATGAAGCTTGTTTTTGTGTGAGACCACCATTTTCATCGGGGGAAATCAGTGAGAGAGAGCCAATTAAAGAACAGACAAGGCTTTAACCATAGAGTGTGTGAGCGCTCACTTCCTTTTCCAAAGTTAAACTTGTATATAGAGATATTTCCAATATTTCAGTTTTATTAACCAAGTACATTTAAAATTTGAAACAGTTTTGCACTTTTCTCAAGCAGATTTTGCAGAAGTGTATACTGTAAAAACGTTTTGCATAGCAGAAATGTTCTTTAAAAATGAGGGTTTCCAAAATAATGGAAAAGATGGTACAAGCTGTGACAATCAGACATTTCTCCTGAAGAGGACAGTTGAAACAAGGACTCAGCAGATGATGTAATTTTAAGGCCTGCCCTGCCCAACAGAAAGAACCACAGTTTACATAGCTGAGATAATGCAAAGGAAAACAAGACAGTGGGTAATTCACTAGATTTTTTTCTTATTCTTTAATATTGATAAAAAAATTGTTTTAATATTGTAAATGATTGAGATACGGAGAGAAAAAAACAGGACTCAAACGTCAACTTCTATGAAAGATAAGATAAGATAAGATACATTTTTATTTATCCCACAAACATGCACAAACATGCACAGACACACTCATGCAATTGAGGGAAATTTGTCCACTGCTTTTATCCCATCTGGTGCAGGACACACAGTGGGCAGCCATGTACGGCGCCCGGGGAGCAGATGTTGGGGGAGTAAGGTGCCTTGCTCAGGGGCACTATACAGGGAAGGGCGAATAGTCTTTTGATTTTTTGGACAGATCCAGGTTCGTCTTTTTGTTGTTATTCCATTCAGGTAAGTTTTTGTTTAAACTCCGTGGAGTCGAACCAGCATCGAACCAGAGACCTTTTTCTGCCAGTAGTCCAAGTTTCTGCCACTAGTCCACTAGCACGCCATGGAGCTAATGTGACATGTCATGTTTCCCATTGTTGACAATCATGTTATCCTGACACCTAATTGGGCATCAACCAACAATGATGTGCATCTCAACACCTCCCTGTCTATGCTGTGAGAACACTTGACACATGTCAAGCTGACCTGAGAGGATTGGAGGCCTCCGCAGGAATTCTTTAGATTAGAGTGTTTAATGTTGAAGTACCATCCTGTTTGGGACAAGATGTGCCTTTAGACAAGCTCAGAATTGTTCATAAGATAATAACAATCCTGACATGACTTCTTGTGACCTAAATCGTTATCTGCTCCCTCCCATGTGCTATTATACTGAGATGTTTCTACTAGACTTGACTTTTTGGTCTGACTGCTGGGATGCAAGGTTAGAATAATAATCTTGTTTACAGATCTGTGTTATAATATATAAGGATAATTTTATAACATCTTTCATTTGTTATAACATTTGTGCACAGGATTTGTCTTCATCAAGCATTTTTATGACATTTGACAAATGTTAGCATTTCAGGGTTCAACTACCTTAACTCAAATATGAAGCCAGAACTTAATTTCACCAACAGCTCATTATCTCAGGCTTATGTCTATGCTGTTAGGTGAGAGCAGATCCTCTTTATCCGACAGACTGATTCGAAGAGACAAACAATGAATCCTGTGATGAAGTGCAGGTTATTTGGAATATGATGCCAATCACAGCTCAGGTTTCATACATACATTTGCATGCTTAATGAGGCATAAATCAACACTTTCCCTGACATCATCTGAACTACACTCACACTTAGCTCACACACGAAAATTGGGTTCAAGATGCAACTGCTCGAGTGTATGGCAGCACATCAGATGCTCCCTGTTTTACTGGGCAATTTGCCACAGGTTCTGGGTGAATACAACGGAATTAGCATATTGAGAAGGGAGAGTAAAGTGTTTGAAGAGAAAGGAGATGACAGAGAGTGAGTTTGAGAGTTACAAACTGCTGTAAAATACAGACAAGGTGCTAAAGACTCTGCAGCTGGTCCAAAATGCCGCAGCACATGTCCTGACGAGAACTAAGAAAAGAGAGCACATTTCTCCAGTATTAGCATCGCTACACTGGCTTCCTGTTAAATCAAGAATAGAATTTAAAATTCTTCTCCTCACCTTCAAGGCCCTTAATGATATGGCACCTTTTTACCTTAAAGAGATGTTAGTACCATATCAACCTACTAGAGCACTCCGATCCCAGAATTCAGGTTTACTTGTCATCCCTAAAGTCTCTAAAAGTAGAGTAGGAGCCAGAGCTTTTAGCCATCAAGCCCCACTGCTGTGGAATAATCTCTCACTTTCAGTTCGGGAAGCAGACACGATCTGTTCGTTTAAGAGTAGACTTAAAACCTTCCTTTTTGATAAAGCTTATAGTTAGAGCTAATTAGTTCGGCAGAAAGTAACTCGTCCTGTGTTCCAAAATAGGAAGCGTTTAGTTTAAAAAGGCATAGAGGTATTGATGTCTGATCTACTGAGTGGGCCACATGGTTTTCATCGTACTACCATACAAACCAGTAGCCAGTCAGATTTACCTTGAGCCTCAGTGTAGCCTCAAGTTCGGCCTGTATCATTGATTACATGGCAAAACCCCCTGATGACGCTAAGACGCAAAGGGAATTTATGAAAATCCTTTTCTCCATACTTATCACATCAAAGTAATTCTTATCTCATCAGTACATGTAACTTGACCCCTTTCCCGGAGTTTCTGTGCCTTATCCCCCGCAGATGCAGGGCCACAGCTGTGGCCGCAGCATGGATTATGATTGTGGATCGCGCGTCAGAGGTCGCAATGGTGGATCCAGTTTGGTGGATTCTGTATCGTGCCAGCTGATCGTAGTGGTAATGGAGGATCCTTTGTCGCATTGGTTGCGGATGGTGGTGGACCATGACCGAGGCGGCGGCTGATTATGGATCCTAACTGGCGGAAGTGGACAATGACTGTGGGCTATAGTGGATCAGGTCTTGATGCTGGATCGTGATCTTGCTGGCTGCTGACCAGAGACTATGATTGCAGCAGGACTACTTGACACATAGTATTGAAGTTATCCTTCAAAAATGTTTACCCTCATCGATGCTGCTGAAAAACTTTAATCCCGATGATGTTTTCCTACACTTGACATCTATTGCACTTCTGTCCGTCCTGGGAGAGGGATCCCTCACATGTGTCTCTCTGAGGTTTCTATGTATTTTTACCTGTTAAAAGGGTTTTTAGTAGTTTTTCCTTACTCTTGTTGAGGGTTAAGGACAGAGGATGTCACACCATGTTAAAGCCCTATGAGAAGAATTGTTATTTGTGAATGTGGGCTATACAAATAAAATTTGATTGATTGATTGATTGATAAAGAAGTGCAGCGGCTTGATGGTGTTTTCCTTATGCTGTGCTCAATACATCCCACTGTCTGTGAAATAAACCATAGTTTCTTCATCAGTAAACGCTGTCAAAAGGATGTTATGTATTTAAAAACGTGACAAAGCAAAACATTACATGTGTGCAACTAGTAGCAATGCCTGACTATGAGACATGTCCTCTTGTGACAAATGGGGGTCCCAGGGAAAAACCAAGGAAACCAAAAAATATTTAAAAATAATAATATAAATATTCCTCTAGTTGCCTGTAGTTGCACATTTCAGTGCTTATAATCATAATTAATGCTATTTCCTTTGTGGATATGTGTATTAAATGGGTGGGGTGTCATGGCTTTTTACCCTGCTGAGGATGTTACATTTTAACCCCTGTGTGTTTGTTTGTTTGTAAGCAAAATTACACAAAAAAAAACAGAATAGATTACCACAGAACTCGGTGGAGGGATAGAGTCAACCAATGGGTGAGGGAAGAACCCTATTTAAATATGTGAGGGTCTGGATCAGGGGTTGATCCAGAATTAGTTATTTTTTCACTTTCATTAACATTTTAATGGAGTACTGCTCTATCTGATTTTTAGCTTTGAGGATTCAGCACCCTTCAATACGAACTGGGTTTGAGTAGCTCCACACTGCGCGGGAAGAAACCCCAACACACATGTATCTTAATTTGGGAACAAATTTAAATTTTAGTCGATACAAAATATCAGTACCACTCTGCTGCCATTTTTTATAATTAAGGATCTAGACCTGGAGTTGCTTAGCTCAGCATAAAGAGTGAATCAGCTTGCCAGGCTGTGTCCAAACATCCTCTGCACTTCACCAAATAACATTGTATATCATGCTTGTTGAATCTGTACACAAATGCAGTTTTCTGCCGCTCTTGCTGTGTCCACTCAGGATTTCAGCCCCATCTTGGAACCTTGCTACCATTCTGCCACAACAGAAGGACAAACACTTATACTGGGCAAACAGACCTGGCTTGCAGTTGGCAAACTATTTCAGCACATAGGTTTTGAAGGGGGCTGTAGTATGGACTCTGTGAAGGCCAATGCCTTTTCCAAGCCAAACTTAGAAAACCCTTTATAAATGGACCTGACTCTGTTCCATGTTGAAGGAGATACCAAACAAAAACATGGGAGCACACTTTTGTGTGAAATATCTGCAAAGTCTAAAATACAAGACCATGATTGGAAGTAAGAGGCACAGACAATTGTATAAAGATAGAATGAGAGTGCTGCCGCCATAAACAGCTGTTTCTATGTCACTCCTCCTTTGACAGAGGGAAGGAGAAAGAGGGAAGTTATACATACGGCATCAAATAATAATTTTAACCAAAAACTTAAATTTAGCATGCTGGAGTGTAGGGTCTGGTGATAATCTGAATATGCTTGTTCCACGTGAGATGTATTATAGGATTATTTCACAACCATCGAGTAAAAATTGTCGCGGAACTGTTTTTAGCCGTCAGCATGAAATTCTCTTCGGAGTTTCGCTTCTTTCCTCACCTGCCCCTCTCACAGCAGACAGCTCACTCCCCCCTGCCCATCCAGGAAACTGTCCTGCGCGCATGCATATTTTTGTATCAGGAGAGGAGGGAAGAGAGCATGGAGAGAGGGAAAGAGAAGAAGTGGAAACAATCAGAGTTTCCTCTACGGTACACAGCTGCTCAGTGATCAGAGCAGAAGCTACAGTTGGTTTGTACCGAGCTGGAGTTTCTGTGTAATCCTCCTGCTGACAAGCTCTCATTTTAACTAATAAACACTCAACGGTTAAAAGGACCTGATCAGCACATGAAGTTTACTCAGGTTCTGTTTGAATCGCTCCCTCTCCTCCTGTTATGTGAGTGTTTTTGTTCAGTGAGGTTTTCACAGACACAGCCTGGACTTCTGTCTCTGTGGTTTTCACACAATGCTATTAATAATGCTTAATTTACCATTTTTAAAATGATCTGTTGTTACAAACATGATAAAACAGAAAAAGTGCAATAATATGGTTTTGAAATATATTTCTTGAGGATTCTTGTTGAATGCACTTTTTTGTTGCTTTGAGCTCTGTTTTTGTATAGGGTCTTTAATAGGCCACAGTAGGAAGTCGGTGAAATATGTGAATCAAAGGGTTGAATTTAACATTTGTACAGTGATTTAGAGATTGATCATATGTGTTGACATGAAAACAAAAATCATTTTTGCAATATATGATTCTCATCAGTACCTTATCTACATCAGTGTATATTACCCGACAGCACAACTTAAATATGTAGAGAAATCTTTCACCTAGTTTAAATCCTCTTCTGTACAAGCTGAAGAAATTGTTGCATTGGGATAATCTAAATCTGATCAGCATCTGAGGAAGGCTGTGAAATGCCATGATTTACCAGATATATGCAAGAGTTCCATGCTTCGTTCATTCTGTGCCCTTGAAACTATTCATCTAACATAAGTTCATATTTATGTACATAATATTTCATCTTGCAGACTTTTGGAAGACTTGGTCGATATTTCAAAGGCAGTGTACCTACATAAAGAGAAGTAAGAGAAATAAAGAAAAGGTGTGAGGTGTGATTTTCAATGTTGAATTAATGAAAGAGATGGACTGAGATGACTTTGCTGCTTCACATTAGCTGCGGTATAACCTTTCATTACTGCGCTTCCTGTCCACCCAACAGTTTGTTCAGTGGTGTCAGATAAATGAGGGCTCCACTCAGTGATTGCCCATCAAACAAGGAGAAGTCAGGTCAGGTCATTATCCTGGGTACAGAGGAGCTCATACCTCACTTTCCCAGCGAGGGTGGGCTACACAATGATGAATGGAGCCATTTTTTCAGAGGTGTTATCCATTAAAGTGTAAAGCAGACAGATAACAGGCTGTCACTGTGGCCATGAGCATGAAGATCCACTGACCATATACGGCACAATCTAAAGACCTAACCCCTGTTGCTGCTGCCTTAATAGCACTTGCACATTGGATGATAAATCAAAGCCAAATAAAGATGACAAGAAACTCCACTGAATATGATCAGTCAGTTGAAGAAGAGCCATCGATAAAGATCTAATGAAGAATGCTGTCACACAGTATCAGGGGCTGGTAGACTGGTGGGGGATTGAAACATTACATTTCATTGCTGGGACAGTGTCGGTGGATTGCTGAGACGTGTGGACACAAAAAATAGAATGGATGGACAGCAGGGATAGAGGGAATCGATCGCGAAGGTAAAGGGTGAAATGAAACATTATCATCAGGAAGCAAAATAAGTGAGTCATTTTCGCTCTTTGCCCTGACGGCTGTGCTGGCAGCGTGTGAATGGTGTACGATAGAAAGGTGTATGAATGGGTGAATGTGATTTGTAATGTAAGAAAAAAATAGAAGAGCACTAGATAAATGAAGTCCATTTCTGTTCTGTTGATAACCAGGAACCAATCTCACTGGACACCTTGCGTGCCATTGATTTTGATAAAGGCAACAACATTTTTTATTTAAACTAGAGAAAGTTCATGCTTATTCATACTTCAACATTAACATTAGAGAGATTTTTGTCCAAATATGTTGGCTTTTATTCCAATTTGGAGAAAACAACATAAAGAAGTGTAAATGTATGCATGTTTCCAACCACCTATGTTTTGTGATTAAAGAAAATAGAGATAGGGTAAAATCACATGACTTAAATGTCCCTCAGCGTTCGTCTCACCATCTTACATGAGCAGGTTTTTTCCTCTCTCTTGGAGATAAATGTTGAGAGACATGTGATTTCAGTACATCGTCATAGGTTTGCTGAATCTGTATCTATCAAACAAAGTCACCAGACATTTGACTTCTTCCATGTGTAAACATTTCTTTCTCTGTGAACAGATTAAAAAAAAAGGTTGACTTGAATTTTCCACTCATGTAAAATCTTCACGTACACATTAACACGGTTTCTGTTTGTGGGTCAACTGCCACCTTTGCAATTCATTGGTATGCTCATGTCGCGCTTGGGTCATCAAGCATGCTCTGGTGGACTCCCACTAAATGTCAAGTATCCATGGGTTAACTTTAACCTGACTGTAGTGAAGCGAACCAAATATTGACTAGGATTGATCGGTTCAATAGAAACGACCGGGGAAAAAAAGGTGAGGCTGAAAATAACCATAATTATATTTTATGCTGTGCCTGGGTGTATATGAAAGCAAGACAAAGGAAACACTAACAGATGGATGACACAAGTCGACCTGAGTAGCAACACTCCTATTATCAAGGGGCCCAAACTGAATGCTTTCGGCAATTACTCTGTCCTAGATATGATACTGTTTATCTGATTGCCAGACAGATTCATTAATTTCCCCTACAATGGGCACAGGGAAGCACAAAATGCAGGTCACTGCTGTGATTAAATTCTGAAGCCTATATGGGTCAAATCTGACCCACAGCCGCACTGCTGACATGGAAATAAGAAACATCAAGAGAATTAAAGGTTATTAGAGAGAAGATGTTAGTAGAAGGTCTGGTTTCTGTGTCTAATACTCATCATACCTAAGACTTTACTGGTGACAAGTACATAACAGGAGTTACCAAGATGTTTTTCACCCATAATAAATTCAAACAAAGCTTAATAAAACCTGGCAGGTTGTTAAACCAACTTCAGCGTGAAATAAAAGCTTCTAGAATTGGCCCAGTTAACAACGGTTCCTCCATTAATTTATTTATATTCTGCAAGCACAGCTTGTGGTGAGGTCTATGCAGGTGAGAAAGACCATAGAGCTCAGTTGTGGTTGGGAACACTGGCATTGTCATGTCACATCATGTCTATACTTTCAGTGCCTCACTGTTTTACCAGTGGAAGTACAGCATCATGGTCAAAGCTAAACTGTGTATATTGCTATGTTCACACAAAACCCGCTGGAGCTCCTAGAGGAGACAGTGCAATCCCCTGAGCTTTGTTCAACTTTATCTGAATTGCTTGTGCAAGTAGACACAAATTACTCTGTGATCACACTCAAGTTAAGCAACAGAAGAATTTGCATTACGGCCGGTACAGCTTAAGTAGAAGAATTTATGAAGTCGGCTCGTTGACTCAATAATGTAATTTACTAAATAAATGTTAGTTTTTTTAGGCCAGAGCAAATGTATTATTGTTTAGGATTCACACTTTAAATTAAGTTTTACTTAGTCCTTAACATAATTTGGTCTTAAAGGTTTGACTTCACCACCTTTCGCTTATTATACCCAAAGCTTAGCTTCTGTAATGACAATGGTACTGTGGGTTAACTGATGGAGTACACTGAAAAACGTTTTAATTAACCATCCATCACGTGGTTTCTGCAGTATCTTATTTAAGGACAATAGCAAGAGTGTTTGTTGTACAAGTGTCTGAGTCTTTTAAATTAAACACTGAGAGAAAGAAAACATTAGACAACAACTTTCCTGCAGATTATAGACGTGAAAAACATCTCTATGATGATAACTAATTACATATCATGTACATTTGATACATCTGATCTATTTTAGCGAAAGCCCCAAAAGAATGACCCCAGTAAAAGCAATCATAATTAAATTATAATTCTCAGAACTAAAACTCAGTTAAAGCTTAATTACCTTGAGTCCAATATGATTGTTTTTTTATAACTTAACTTATGTGTGGTGACAAACTTTATCATGGACATAGATTATTCCAGTTCAACACTAATCTATGTGAGCATGTTAAGGACCAGGTAAATGTGTTTATGTTAACATGCCTCCTGATGCTTGGGGGACATGGACCGTCTCTATGAATTCTGACACTCTTCCTACAAGTCCAGGTAGTTCTTCACCAGGTGGAGCCATGAAACATTAAGCACCACCCAGAGCTTCCATGACTTTATTCATGCAGATAATCTTGTTTGTAAATTGAGCGTGCAATCTCTTTTGTTTCATTGAGGTTGTTTTTTGCACCTAGATTTTCCAATGCATCACCCTGTTTGTTTTTAACTACACATAAGATCAAGTACCCTACTTTTCAACTTTGCATTTAACATTTAGTAATAGAACATAGGATGTACTCAGCCTTGTTGCATGCTGTCTGTAATCAGGAAATTAAAATGTGCTCCACTATCACAGGCATGGCACAAATGTAATTGTCTCCCTACTGCTCCCAGATGAGGCTGAGTGAAGAGCAGTGGAAGGGGCATGGGCGCTCCACGACCATTCTCCACTGATTAATCCGCCTGTTTGAAATTGCCTTCAGTCCACAACAAGAGCAGGATGAATCCACGGCGTGCGTGAAGCTAACAAGTGAAGAGGACCAGCGGGGCTCTCACTACACAAAGCCGCGTGGTTATTAGAGGCCAGATCATGTCCATCAGTACTCCCGTGCCCTTGAGATAAGTTGAGTTGAAATGTCACGCTGATAAAGGCAGTAACAAGCTTAAGAGGAGGCAATGGGCTTAAGTGGCATCTGCATCTGAAAAGACTGTCATTTTGATTAAAAGTGTCCTTTAAATATTCATGGGAGTACCAGACACTTGATCGGCATTTCACTGTCTGAATGGACTTGTGTTCCAGTGGTGAAAACAGGAGCTGTGCATAGAAAAACAGAAGCTGCTTTCTGGAATAATAAAACTCTGTTATGTTTGTCAGTCTATAACCATGAAGGTACCCGTTTTGTTGATACAAAGAATGACTGTGACTGGATGCACCATAACACATGTTTACGAAAATTGCAAAATCACATGAAACACAGCATTCTCATAGATTTGAACAGCCCATTAGATTCGAACACACAGGACTGTTAAGGATATGAGCTCATGGTGTAGAGGACATGGAGCAAGGATATTTTCAGCGCACCTTTGCTAGTTTAACTGCTGTCACCTTTCCCTCAAGCTTAAGGACTATCATACAGAAGCTACGCAATTTGGTTATAGTAATCAACCGATTGTAGTGATTAATTCGGCTTGGACAAAAGGGACCACTATAAGCCGTTTCTACTGTAGCAAGATCAGAACATTTCCTCATTGCAAATGTAAACTAAACATTGCACCATAGTTACCAATTCATTCATAATTTACCAAAAACAGTTAAAAAAATTGTAAAAATGTCCTAAATACATGATGTACCGCATCTCTACCCAGATCATAAAGGGAAAGCTAGTTTTAGTCATTATAATGGATAAACCTCTTTAGCAGTGTAGTCATGGGCTTTGTGAGTGTGCTGTGATTTGCTGTAGGCAGTGTAACAATGCCCGGCAGGAAGAGCTGTCTTTCACTCCATTGCTTTTGCAACCTCTCTGGAGTCCAAGGTCATATATCTTATTTTGCTCACTGCTGAATAACGTCCCATCCCTACACCCCCATTGGTAAAAAGAGAAAAGTTAGGAGAAGATAAAGGTAAGGGTGTCTTTTTTTCACTCCATCTTAAATCACTTTTAGTCTGAAAACTCTGCTTCTGATTGATTTACCAACTGAAGGTGTTTTAAATTTTCTTTTTTCAAAGTTTTACATGCAGCTGTGAGTTTTCAGAGAACTATTTGCTATCTTCTTTGTTGTTTTAACATTTTACAAGGAAACATAAGAAGAGTCTGTTCATCTTCCTAAGATTCTGTTCTTTTAATCAACACGTCTGTAGACACAATGGTATTTGTGACGTTCACCTCTCACATCACTAAGGATGTGTATCCTTAGTGACCTTTTGGATTAGTCATTCGATTGCAGGGCACACAGCATCTCAAATTGTTGGGGCATGATGAAGAATGGATTAAAGAGCAAATACATAAAATGTCTCTACTGCTCTCTGTGTCTGACACATACATACACACACACACACACACACACACACACACACACACACACACACACACACACACACACACACACACACACACACACACACACACATTAACATGACTCTCCCATGAATATAATCTTTATGGTAGTATCCAACAACACTGAGGCTGTATATGATATCCAAGAAGAGGAGGGTTCATTATTTCCAGATACCGTCACAAAATGCCCTCATCAGTGTCCAAATAAACCCTCTGAAAATGTTTTCTATGGTTTTTGTTCATCTCCATTTGTGAGGCTAACACATACTGTTTGTCCCTTACAAATTGCCTGTGAAGTCTGACTTTGTGAAGGCAGCACCCATCATCTGTTCATCCACAGATCATATTCAACTATAGTGTTTAGCTACTTTTGGATTTAGTCTCAGTCGTTAAAACTCTGGAGGATAATGGGCAGTTTTAATTAACGCACCACATTCTCCGAGGAGCTATTTCTACTTTGGACACTGTTGCTTTGGACATTAATGCTCGCAGATAAATAATCCTGAGATTCATACCCACTCTGTATTTGCTTTTTATAAATACAACTAGATTTTTACAGACGGCCTATATTTCTCAATCAAATATGAGTATACTAGAAGCTTTAGGCTACAAAAAAGCACAAACTCACCAAAACCTGATCTTTTGTAAGAATCCATTAAGTGTGGTTTGCATGGCAGAACTCTTGAACACTTTCGAACACACAGGGTTTAGATGGAATTTGCCCACTTTATGTCCACATACTAAAACAATGAGAATGGACAGCTGCAGCCATGAAAGTGGGATTTGTGGATTTGAAAAGGCCCATGGTGCTCTGAAAAATGAAAAGCTAACCACCATCAGTGAGAACCCAACAAGACACACTGAAACAGAACACTTCACATTGCCTCTATTGCAAGCACTGGCAAGCTCAGGGATTCAAAGCAGTTAAAGTGAGAAAAGCAAAGACAGAAAGAGAAAAAAAGGAAGATGCAAACAAGGCTTACTAAGCGAAGATGCTGCACTGTGACAGCTCGATTTGGGCAAGGTGACACTGTAAAGAAAATTGAATGTGCCATCTGGTAGATCATAGGGAGACAGTGATACCAATAGAGAGGAAGAGGGAGACAGAGGAAGACACAGGGACACGGAGCAAACACAAAGACAGATAGCGACAACAGTTTGAAGCTGCTGACGCTGTTCTCTATCATAGAGCTGTTGTCAGGCTGCTGGATCGTCTGAGCAGTGCCGGCCTCTCGCTCTGCTCCAATATATCTAAATAAAATGACAATGCAACTGCACTCCCGAGCCCCATCCCTTCTCTTTACAGCGATAAACAGCCTATTGACTGTGGCTTCACTGTCATGCACTATCTGCATCTGATAAAGAGCTAGACTTCCTCGCCCTGCAGTAGGGCAGGGCGTAATAAATAGCATTAACCGTTCTTACTGTGAGAAACTTTATTCTTAACTTCCTTCCTTTATTGCTTAAAGCGAGAAATTATATAGAAAACACTTTAGATAAAAAAAGTGTATGGTGACTTTAAGTTAAAAACCTTACTGTTTCTGCAACAACTTGTCCAACCTGAATGTCCATACAGGTCATCTCTCTGTCGCCTCTGATACATCCATTTCATAATAATGAAGCTAAATCATTCGGATTGCCCCCTGATGGCTGGCTGAAGTCCCCCAATCCCTCCATGTAAGCAGATGGGACATGGTCTAAAAAAAATGGTTTAATTAGTTATTTGATTATGTTAATACAGGGTGAAATGCATGATTGCAATCTATATTAGTATTATCACCCCTATGGCAAGAGGAGGTAAGTCACAAACATACTGTTTGACAATCTTTTTTAATGTCATTGTTTTAGGGGACTGTGCTATGGTAAATGCTAAGGTAAAGGAGCTGTGAACATCCAAAAGCAAATGAGACTGTAAGTGGGTGGCTGCATTCCCTATCTTTTACACAGTGTAGAGAAAAAAGGTCTTCACCTGCTCTATTGCCTTTTAAATGGTCTTCATGAACAAATAAAAGCATTAAATCTGGGCTATAAAACACTTAACAGCGGTATAAGGGATAAGGGGAACAAACACTGGGTGATTATTCACTGCAAAGGAAGGACATCTGAGAGAAAAATGTTCTTTTGGCACATGTGACATAGAAAATAAAAATGGGGATGGTGCCTACTGCTCTCACAATAACCCTTATGATCACATGCAAATTAAAAACAAACCTATTTATATTTTGCTGCTGGGACTCTGCTGCGCAACTGCACATTTCATTTCTCCCCGCAGGCACGATGAGGGAGTATAGTGAGGTTCTTTTTATTAGATGTGGTTATTAGAATATTCATATAAAATTCACCAGCCATTGATATTCATTTGCGACAGTCTCTGTTGTTACAAATTCAAAATGTCACAGTGAAATTTAAAACAGCCTGAAAGGCATGTTCATTATTTTCCTATTGAAGTGCTGTGGTTCATTGGTTTGGAGATTCTGGCTCCTGGGGGCTGTAGAGCCCGCTGATATTTGGTGAAACTCATCTCTCAGATGTTTAATTAAAGTTATTAGGAGCCACAGGTGAATCAGTTCATTAGCAGTGAATTGTGTTTTCATATTCCTTCTGTAATGTGCAGGAGTCTCACTCCTGATTAACAATGCCAGTTGTGCAGTACTTGTTTGGATCTATCTCCTGTTGCTATTTTTATTTACAACACGTATTTATTGTACATTTGAAGTTAAAGCATAGCAAGTGATTGACTAGAGGGCCATCAGCTAGGTACAGAAGTGAGTATGCCCCACAACCTTTTAAATGTCAATCAATGAGATGCTTATTTAATTAACATGAACAGAAGGTGGGGCTTAATGATCACACACACTTAACTAAACAAGCAATAAACGCCTTGGGCCTCTGCTTTAACAGTGTATGTCGCTTGACACCATGCAGCATGTCCACATCCACTTTGTTGGGATGTTGGCTGTTAAGCGATTAAAAACAACTAATTAACTACATATTCTGTAATTAATGAATCCAAATGAAACACATATATCAGTTTTTTGTTGTGAAAAGCATTCAAACATATGTTGATGGGTCCCTGAATGAGTTGACTCATTCATGCTGATGCCAGGCTCTGCTTTATGGAGGCTCAGAGCCCTGATGAGGTCAATTTTGAGTCTGAGGCCAACATCTGGAGGCTCCTCCTCGTCTTTGCTGGCTCCTCTGAGTGTATTAGGGTAGTTCTACTTGGTTCTCTCTGCAGCAGTGCCTCAAGGCTGCTCCACACCTCTTCTCTCTCTCCTCTCGGTAGATACATTAAGTCTGCTTCTGCAGTTTGTTCCACTCATATGCATTCTACATGGTTAGCTTGTGCTTCAGTCAGCATAGCCTTGACAGCCTCCTGGATCTTCAGCAGACGAGAAGGCACAGCGATGAGTTCCATCTTGTGGAAAAATCCTGTATCAATTGCTCTGCCTTCTGCCCAGGTTATTTTTGCTGCTGGGAGCTCCTCTGTATTGGCAGGGCTGTTTTTAAAAACTTTGGCATATCTTCACACAACCTGCTGTCCTATCAGGGATGCTTCTTTGTAACACGTGAGCCAATCAAGGCATGTGCTAGAAGGGAAGCCTTTTCACGGCAGCTACCATGTTTCGCCTGCTGTCTGTGCCGAGTGTAGTGATTGTTTGCTGAACTCCCCATGCCTCTGCAACAGACAAAAACTGTTCAGGGTAGTGCCTGGTGACACGTTAGCATGGTTAATGCAAACTAATGAAGTTTACACTCACGGTCAATGTTGTGTGAAGTCCCACGTGGTAGTTGTGATACTAACCGAAGTTGTTTTTGGACACAATTGTCATTCTTGATTGTGGCTTTCTCTGTTCCTTAAAAGCCAAATGACCTTGCACCTTAGAGAATTCGTATCATAAGGAGCGATTTATCAGTTAGTAAAGAACAACACTTGTCTGCAGAGGAAACGGGTCTGTTTCGATACTTATGTATAATTTGCCACATTTTGTTAAACAATTAATCAGTCCAATTCATCATTGTTGTGTGGCAGTGTATGTAACCACTGGAGGCGTGTTGTCCCCCCACCTATTTGCCCTTCAAATAACTAAAATACTGCACCACTGACTTCCAACAAAGTTTTCATTGGTTAAAAGCACTGGCGCTTTCTGCTGCTCAATGATAGCAATAAAGCAACAATGAGAAGTCAGAATGTCATAGGCAAAGACTATTCTGTACATCTACTGTTCTCATGCTGAAAGTGTTTTAGCCAGGAGGCGGTTAAGGTCAAATAGAGGATGCAAGTTGGAATTTGAATACATTTATGGCCTTTAAGCACTTAGGACGGGCATACATCTGCCATCTCACTTAATTGTAGATGCTGTCATTCTGCTTGGTATCTCCCTTTCTTCCCGGTCAGCAAATGGTGGCCGACATGCTGTCAGCGAACAAACAAGAAAAAGCAGTGGTTTAGATGTTGTGCTCCGTCTAGAGAAACAGGTATTTTTCCCCCTGGGAATTGTGTGACAGACTGATGTGACAGAAAGTTTCCACAGAGAGGGTTCATTACTTCACAGTACGCTGGAGAACCCAGATCGGAGTGTGGCTTCCATGCCACAAATCACAGGAGGGCGAGTGTGTATTTCACCAAGCGTGCTACCTACACACCACAGAGACTACTTATTTTTATGCTTTTAAAGCTTTAATTTACTTTTTTCCCCAACCCCCTTTGATGTCAAGCTTCCTGCTGTCACAAACTTGGCTGCCTGTATAGTTAACTTTGGATTCTTGCATGAATGAAAGTCATGTCCATAAGAAATGGCTTTGTCAGGCAAACACACACAAACATTTTTTTTTTTTAAATGACAGTGAAGATAGATAGATTATTTTATTCATCCCCGAAGGCAAATTAAGTGAAACATCAGTTTTAAAGCGTCATCAAAATAAATAGTATGTTTGGTCTTTGGGTCTTTGAGTAGTAGGTGAGTAGTAGATTGATGAGTCAGCAATACAAAAAACAGCAGTGATCTGTTTTTGGCAGACAGAGACAATTGACCAGATCTGATGTCGTTCTAAAGGTCATGGTGACATAATGTATTTGGTTGTTAATTTGGAGGATTGTTGGTCAGAATACAAAGGAACAAGTGAAAGGAGACAAGACTGTGTGTTGCAATTGAGGATTGATTGTAGACTAGAGCAGCTGAGATCTTAAAACAGGGTTTTGGACCAATTAAATAAGGGCTACGTTTTTTTCCCCCTGCAGAGTTTAGGACCGAAAGACTTGATGCGACAGTTTCACAGGAGAGCTTTGAACCATTTGCATCAGGGCTTAGTGGTAGTTTGTAAAAGTTAGCCTCAGGCAAAGAGTGTTGCCACAGTTTGGGATAGGTTGGACATGTTTTTCCAAACTCTGGATCACTCGATGTAAAAGCCTTTCTGCAGAGCTCAGGATTATTAGAAACTATAGTAAGCAATCGCCTTGTTTCAAACTTTACAACCACTGGCCTTAGTGCAGAGTATGGGGCCAGTTAGATTCAGGCTTAGAGCATTGCCTCAGGGTTTGGGAGCAGTTGCTGCAGAGTAGAGTACAGGACTAGGGCGGGAGCTAACTGGCTGAGACTGGTGAACATTAAACAACTTGTTATGTTAAGGTTAAAAGTCAGGCGTATTCTTGGACTGTTTTGTAAATGACAAATATCAAGTAAAAGTGTATTTTGTGCCTGATGAGGATAAACTCACTAAAGGACAGGGCAGCTCTAATTTTCTGGCTTGGCTTGCTGGGAAATGACTATGGGGTAATCAAATAATGTTGGAGGAACCTTGATGCAACAGCTGAGTGAACTATAGGGGATATGAGTATGCATCTAACAATAACTGCATCCAATGGGTATGACATGAATCAAATAAGGAACCGCCACTGTGTGGTGCTTCTTAACACAATCAATATTGCTCCCTTGAATCCTCACATAGTGGAGCCTTCAACACTTGCAAACGCCTCACAGCACATCCACCCTCACACACAGCTTTTATGACAGCAGTTACATTAATGCATAATATGCTTTAGAATACATCTATTCCTACAAAGGCCACATGTTTTTTCTAAATAAACTGAGGGAAAATATTGGAAACAATTAAGTCTACAATGAAGTTGAGGCGGTAATAAAAGCCTTGTTGCCATTATATGAATGACTCAACTCTTAGGAGATAAAATAGCTCATTTTGAAGTAAACAAGCTGATCATTAAGAAGCTAATTTATATATAGACTGCTGTCATGTGCTTAAGGAGAGAGATGTTTGCCTTCAGTAAGGGCTACAGGGCCATCAGAGGCCAGAGGTGGAGAGGTTTAGTCCGCGGTAAATGATAGAGGACAACAATAAACCAGTAGATTCAGTTTATGGATGAAATATTAACACTCTTCAATGAAGTCCAGGAGAAACCAGACGGAATGTAGCCGGGCTGCATTCACATCAAAAAGCCCTGTTCAATGAATTAACATATTATTATTAACATCACAAATTGACTAGATGGTTTGTTATTAATCATGTGGTCAGGGCAAAAATTGGTTTCTGTGATGGTCTTTTTAATGTGTAGATGCAATTTTCTCCTTTACATTTATCAACTGATAAAAAAAAATCAGTTTTCTGAAATTTCCTACCACCATGGATAGGTTGTCACTGTGGTTTTATAAAACAGTGTTGCTGTTGATAGAATGTCTGTTAGTCTTCCCATATACTCATGAACAAAGTGATAGTTGGGAGTGAATGGCGATTCTATGCTGGTACCTTGGGATTGCAAATAATATATTTTTTTCAAAGAAGGAGTAGTTTGATTTGAGGATAAACTTTTTGAGCAGTTCTGCTGGGAGTACATCTGTGCTGTTTATGTGGAATGTGGGTAGACAGACTTCCCACATCAAAACATAGCAATAAGGAGTTGTCAGGACATGAGAGGTTTTGGACCAATTTAAAAATGTCCTAACTGTCTGCCACATACTTTTTCAAATCTTTGTGTATCTTTGGCAACATGTATAAAACCGGAATGATAGGATGTTCTATTTTCAAGGATTCTTTCTTACTCACAGTTGTCCCCTTGTTCCCCAGTGCATTGTTCATGAAGAGTGATTTTTTTTCTGTTCTGCAACTTAAATCTCAAAGGACGAGCTAAATAAGCAATAAGTTATCTGAATGTGAGGCAACATATCTTTCTCCCAGATAACTCACCAAATCTCTACAGTTTAACCAATTTACAGCCCTTGTAGTCCAGGCAAAGTAGTGTTTTACGACAAACAAATTGTAAAATAATTTTTTTCATCATAGATCATTTCTATGAGGTGGGTACTTTCATGGGTACTTTCATCGTGTTAAGTTTCATTTTGATAGGAGAAAAGGAAAAAAATAGCCCCATTGGGGTGTATTGTTGCCTGCATGGCCTTATTGGCAAACATTGATGAGAATTAAACATATTTCCTCAACTAGGATTTCCTAGGACTTTTAGTATGTTGTTCTGGACACCTCATAGAAATGATCTATGCTGAAAAAAATTATTTTACAATTAGTTTGATTTTTGGCTCCAAAATGAGTTACTTTGCCTGGACTATTGAGAGCTTTTCAGGCATGACCCGTGGTAAATATCTGTTGAGTGAACTACAGAGTTGGCCTGCAGTTTGCCTCACACATTCACACCACAGTGGGAGGTTCTCCGCACAGACACGTTCACAACAGCAACAAATCCTTCGTGTTATTCAGGTGAGAGGTGCTGCAGGTAGAGACAGGAAGGGACTTAATAACTCTGTAGCGGAGATCACATCATTTTTGGTCGACACACAGACACCATCATCAGCTCTTATCACCACAAACTCTCTTGACATCTTCTTCGGTGTCCTCGATGACATCGATTTGAAATAATTAATAATTTTTTTTGTCTGTGGTGTCTTAGAACCCCTCGCCCCCCCAATCGCTTGCGGTTGATCCAGCTGGGATCCTCTGGTGTGTTCAAACATCACCTTCTCCTGGAATTTAACAGACGTTATACTAGGAGGCCAGACAGATAGAGTCTGCAGAAACTGTAGAGGGTCTCACTCGGAGATTTGCTTTCACACATGCACATCCTCTGAAGAAGATACAGAGGAACTGTGGAGTTCGGTTGGCGACTGAAAGCAGCGTAGGATTTCTTTTATTTTAGTTTTATATTCTATAATGCAGTTCTTGCTTGATGTCCATTGTATCAAAATGTTCACTCTGAACACGTTGTCAATTTCGATTTTTGTATCTCCCCAAGGAGACCAAATGGTGGTGGAATTGTTCTCATTGTGTTCTGCTGTTGTATTCAAGGTCAAGTGTTCATTTAACCTTCACTTTTAAGAGTATGTTCCTAAGGGTATGTGGTGTTGCTCCTGTTCCTGTTCTCTCTGCTGTGTGTTGTGGTATTAATCCCACTATGTCACCCCTGTCCTTGTCTTGAAGTGTGTTTCTGTTTGTGTGTATGTATCATCAAGAGCATAATAACCTAATTGTGGGGCTTTTATTCATTTTTCATTACGACACAGTGATAAACTGTGGAGGCAGACGGAATGAGTGTTTATAAATGCTACAAACAAGATAGCATGTTTGGAGGCGGCTGCCTTTTAAGTATGCATTTTCAGTTTAATGAGGTAATTTACATAATGTCTGAATTATTAAATTTGCCTACCTTGAGGAAAACCTCTGAAGCAGAAAAAAAGTAGCGCATCATGGTGGGAGAGACATTTATCACAGAGGTTTAAATGAGCACTGAGTGAGTGAGGCAGTGGCCGCTGGACTGTGTGTGTGTTGATAATGTTTGTGTAAATCAGCCGACTATAAACTAGGAGGGTGGTATAGAATATTAAAGAGGCCTTACACACTAGAGAGGGATTATTTTAGTTTCTGTCAATCCAAACATGTTAACATGAGCAGAAAAAAACTGTACTCTCCGTCTTCTTCCGTGCCGTCACCTCACCACAATAACTGCAGCTGCATAACGCTGTGGCGATAACCACTTACCTTTGTTGGGGAAGGCCCAGTGATCTGACTTAGAACAAAGAGTCGTAAAACCTTAGACTTGCCTAGGGAGACCCCTCACATGAAAAAATCCAGCATGGAGCCCTTATCTCCATGTGGCAGCAGATCACTTCCTGGGTCCCCCACTGTAAACCGCCCCTTGGGGCCAAATTCTGATAGTTAATTGGCCGGGGGCCACACTAACCCCTGACCCCTCCTCCCAGGGGGGAGTCACCTGGAACATGACTTAAAAAGGCTGTGCTCCCAGAAACCTCTCTCTTTTTCACTCCAGCACTGACGTTCCAGTTAGGCCTCCTCCGGTCTGACCCAAGGTTCCAGTCTTTTCCTCCGATGCTGACGTCGCCACTAGACCCCCCCCCCCGGGGGTCTTCCTAGTCGACCCAGTAAGCTAATGGAGGCGATAAGACGTTTGTTTTATTCATTTCAATTCATTTCATTCATTTATTCTTTTATCTTAGTTGACGTTTTATTTTGAAAGGACATTTTCCTGTTTTAACCTGAAAAGACCAGACAGGAATCTCGCGAGACGAGACGAGTGAGACACGGGTTTTACTTTTATTCTTTTCCCAACACGATCTACAATGGCTACAAGCAGCCGCACGTTCCTGTGAGTGAGCACGAGCTCCGCTGCTGCAGAAGAAGACGAAACCTCATCTCGCCACGGAGCACGACGGATCGGCTCCGGCCCAACTGCGGTGCTCACGAGAGCCCGCCTGAGAGACTTCAAGCGATTCACTGAACCTCCGGGAGATTCACGCCAACGCGCATGCACCCCACGAAACCATGGTTACAGTAAGAGAGGCTTATGTTGTCTGGGCAGATGTTAGTTTTAATACGTAGCGTATTGATTTAATACTTGAGTGTATTTTGTTGATGGAACCTCCGTGTTCCATTGTTTTAGCCGGCCACTACTCCGAGCCAGCCACTTCCGGTTTCCGGTTTGATGGCAATGTTTTGTGTTGCAGTGAATAGGGCCGCGAGAAGCGCCTCCGCCCGCACTGTTAACGTCTGTGTGAGTCTGCAATGATTTCACCGATCAGAACCTCGGCCCACAACGTTCGCTTGAGGGCTGAGGGGTGAATCACTGTTAATCTATCTCTGGCGTGTTTTTAAGAGCTTCTTTGAACTCTCCTTACATGTTTTCCCTCTCTCTCTCTCTCTCTCTTCTCCTAAACCTAGTATACACCCGTTTCCGATCTGTATTTATAATACAGTTCATGTCACATAGTTAAATCTATATTCAGAGAGGCTGAACACATCTGGAAACCATTCGGCCCCCAAAGCCAAGCAGAGATAAGAATTCTCTTTGTCTGAAATTTCCTTTGTGTAATTCATCTGGCGACCACCATTGTGAGTTCCGACCACATGGTCATTAACATATTCTCCATTTTGGATAACGTTAAGTTAAACCACCATCTTGAATCTATTATTGCCACGCCTTCTCTCCCTCTCTCCTCCTATTCTGGCTCTAAATTCATAACGGCTCCGCCATCTTGTTTTGTAGTCAATCCGCCATTTTGAGAGTTTTTAGGCCTTGATTCCACGAATCATGATCGGCCTCCATCTCAGATGTGACGTCACTACGTGACTGCGTCATCGCCACGCCCCCTTTCTTTTCTCTCTCTCTCTCGCTCTCTCACACACACACACACACCCACACAGACACTTTGATAGGCACAGACAGATGCACACACACACAGATACACATAGATGAATACATGTGTTTTTCTAAATTGTGATAAATGCTGCTGCTGTTGTGATCTTTGAAATATGGGAGTTTGTTAAGATGAGGAATCATTAAATAACACTAACTTTATTTCACACACACACACATAGACACATACACACAGAGAGACACTTTGACACAGACACACACACACATAGAGACAGACATACATAGGTAGACCGCAGGTTACATGTATTTTCTGAATTGTGATAAGTGCTGCTGCTGTGTTTATCTTTGAAATATTGGAGCTTGTTAAAATGATAAATCATTGAATAACATTATAACTTTATTTCCCCTTTTAATAAATTCTTTTGTAATTAAAGTATCTGTAGTCTGTGATTATTTGTGCATATGTGTGTGAATACAGCTGGATTATGATTGCCTGTGCTCGAACTTAGAAGCCTTCACTGTTTATTAAGTAATCGTTAATATTAAAATATTGACATTATTAATTTGACATTTATCATTATGAGACTGATATTTATAGCTTGATTCCGTTGGTCCCTGTAACCAGGGTGGTGCCCCCCTTTCTCAATTATTAATATAGATAGTATTATTCTTAAATTGATAATTTTATTGTTTTTGACTAATTATTTTCATTATTCTTGGTTGATAACCTTATCATTGTTAATTGATAGCTTGTACCTTCTAATTGATAATTCCTATTTTCTCATTAGTGGTTTTATTGTTATTTGATTACTGATCATCTTCAATTAATAATTTAATTATTTTTGATAAATAATTTTATTTTAATAATCATATTTCATGATTATTAATAATTAGCCAACGTCAAGTCTACTCCTATTGCACAACACCTTTAAAACGTACTAAATATAGATGCAGTCACAACCACCGCAATTATTTTCAGGCTTTGCATGTGCTAAATTAAAGTGTTTGCATTCTCTCCTTCCGATAATTTGCAAACCCGGGTAGAAACACCCGATAATGCATATTCATTGAGGCTAATGTAATACATTTAGAGCGCGTGTTATTCTGCACGCAATCCTCAGTGTGCACTGTTAGAAGATCTAGCTTTTGCAGGTGAAATCAAGTGTGCAGACGTTCTTTCACTTACAAACCTTTAGTTGATCAGGCCCATAATACAAAAATTGTGCAATATAAGAGTTTTTTTAAATTGCGATGAATGTTTATATAGAAGCACAAGTCCATATACATGTGATGTAATGTGATTATTAGTATTATTATTATTAGTAGTTTCACTCAGTTAGTGTGTTATCTTCATTAACTCAAGAAATGTGTAGAAATAAAAAGACAATCAGCAGAATCATCAGCAGGATGGTGTGACAGCCTAAAAACTGAGTCTTCTCTGTCTCAGAGGGGAAGATTGGGGAAGATGCATTTTCTTCCTTCGGTGCTTGTTTGCCCCGAAGCAAGGCAGTAAAACCCTTGAGTGGGTTTTCCAAGACACTAGCAGTGCAGAGTGTTTGCTGTATATCTGTGAGGCACACCTGTGGTGAGACAGAGCCCTGCCTCCCCCTGCCAGCTCCGGCAGAACAGCTGCTGTAAATAACAGCATGTTTTCAGTTGATAAAAAAACTAGCTTTTGGCTGCCCCCCCCCCCCAAAAAAATAGATATTCATTCCATGTGATATTACATAAATGTTGAAGGGTTTCACTTCAAAATGCTATAAATCCATTGTAGAACAACTGTCTCACCAAATCTGCCGACATATTAGAACGTAACCACATTTAAGCTCAGCAAGACCTCAGATCTCCCCCTGCGGATCTTAAATGAGTTGATGCTACAACCTGCTCCTGCTGCTCCCGCCAGAATGACCTCTGTCTAGCATTACTTCCGACTCGCATTACTTCCTCTTTACTTTTGACACTTAGTTTTCTATCACAGCTCATGCATAGACTTAACAAAGTACGATGTCAATCTTTGTAGCAAGACGTCAGATTTCACCCATTAGATCTCAGGATTTTGAGTTACAGAGAGTTTATGCTCCTCTTACTCTTTGTTTTTTAATTGTTTCCTATATGGTTTGCCTTCAACTTAAAGCACCATGTTTATTACCAGTAGTTATCAGTTTTATTGTAACTATTATTTCTGTTACCAATAATTCACTTTGGGCAAAAGATAGTAATAATAATAATAATAATAATAATAATAATAATAATAACTTCATTTGAGGCTGCACAAGTGAATAGCCAAAACAGATAAGATAACAGATGCAAAGCAATGCCCAGTGTTACGTGACGGTGTAGCTGGTTCTAGCCTGGTACAATCGAAAAGGTTGGTTGACTTTGTCGCAAAATGCACACATGAAAATGCCTTTGCATATGATATAATTGCAGAAAATACACTTTACACAGAAAATATACTTTGCAGTTCGGCAATCATAGGGCTTAGACAAGCGCAAACTCACCCTTCCCTACGTGCTCGCAGGCAAGTTCTTAAACATGCGACAGACACTTGCTAATTCCAACATATCTTTGATGATTCTGACACCTACAAGACGTTACCACCATTCTGTACAGCACATGTAATAATGTTTTACTTACCAGCCTTTTGTGTCTTGACAATGCAAGTACACACGTTGGCCTAATGATTCCAGATACTGATGTTAGGCAACCTATGTTGATATACTATTTATGACAGGAGCATAGGAGGAAGTCAAGTGGCTTCCTATGTTACCATGGTGATGAAGGTTTGGTACGCCTGATTCTACGGGTCATATCGAATGGTAGGTAAAAGCATCATATTGTTTAGGTATATTTTTGCTCTGCACTTGAGCAGTATTATTTTACAGCTACCCTCACATGCTTTGTGTCCTTGACACTGAGTCGGAGACGCTCTTTTATTGGCGTCGCCTGATTACACACTCTGCAGATGGCAAGGTCATAATTCACTGTTAGTTCCTTTGGGGCATCCTTCAGTCAGGCTCAGGGTGAACACCTCCCCAGGCCGTATGTCCTGTCAGTAACTAGTCAATCATGCGGTGATTGAAGATTTAGCACATTCAAGCTGCATCTTTCCCCTCCATTAGCTGCACTGATAGATACGGGTATCTTAGGGAGTATACATAGTCTTTGCTTAAGATGCACGATAAAACTGCATAAATCTGTAGTACGCAGGCAGATTTCCCTAAACTATATAACCAAATGACTCTAGATGAATCTGTTACTGCAGAAAAAGAAAAAGTCTGCCATATCAAATTAAGGGACTTCGATGGAATTTAGCTTGACAGGCAGACAAATACGCCTTGGCATGAGCAGCTGTGGATCCCATTAATGGAATGGGGAAAAGAAAAAGGTCAGCGAGATTCAAGCAGAGCACCCTAATTAGCTATAAGAGATTTTTCTTTCCCACAATGCATTGCTTCCACAGGCCTATATCACCTGAAAGCAAAGTCAATTTCTTTGGAAAATCACATGAGAGTCTCCTCCCTCTTGTTTCGACGGGTTCAGGCTTCACTGTTGTTGCTTAGTTTCTTTTTCAATTCTGTTGGGAAATTAATCACAATGAGCAGCTCAATAGGTTCATCTCCACAGCAGGAAGAGGATGACTTCAGGCTCATTTCATAATTCAGATACAATAGAAATCACAAATGTGAGCTGAATTTTTGAAGGAATTTAATGCTTAGTTACACCAGCAGATAGAGTGTTATTTTAGATTTGAGTATAAACAATATTCTGACAACTATTGCCTTAAACGTAACATGAACAATTTCTGCATTGCCCCCTCTATTTTAAAGGTTTGATGATGTTGAGAAAACTAAAGCTACTTGGTTAAGCTTAAAGAGAGATTGTGGTCAAGGTTTAATGAACTCAAAGTCAAATATAATATGAACAATGTAATTCAGGATCAAATTATGATGTTGCAGCTGTGTGTTCCATGATCACTGACACAATGCCCACTGAGCCCCGAACATAGACTACTGTGTAACCCTCAGTATAAAGGGCTTTTGTAAGTGATTATATCTGTAAATGCAGGAATCTAGACTTATCTGACCAGTGCAGTGTTGGTGAGTCTATGTCACTGCAGCCTTAGATTTCTGTTTTCGACTGACAGGGGTAAAACCTGACGTAGTCCCTGCTATTGTAGGCCTTTCGCCAGGTCGGAGAAGTTCATTCTGATGATTTTCTCTATTTACTACATTTTAAAACGTTGTTGACCACACAGCGTTTTTTTTCCGCTTAAAATGTATTAATTCTTTTTTGGTGTTCCTTAAAACCTCAAGAAGCAGTTAGGAGTGAAAATCCCAGAAGATCAGGAGTTCCAAAATTACTCAAACCAGCTCATATGGCAGCATCAATCATGACACAGTCAAAATCACTGAGATCACATTGTTTCCATCATGTTGGATGTCTTGTTTGCAGGTGCAGAATTCTGCCACTTGACTTCTTAGTGGTACCAGAAAGAGACACTCACCTGTTTTTGCATTTATACACTGACTACTGGTCTGGTATTGTCCCTTTAGTCCTTCCTACCCCCAGATCATTCAGTCTAACCACTATCCCATTGGCGATGTTATTTAGCCTTTTTTTAAACTTTGCTTTATGAATGTATATTCCTTAATGTGTTTTATTCTACACCGCTTTGGTTGTTTTTAAATGTGCGTTATAAATTAACTTAACCTGATGTGAAGATTACCTCAGGCTCCTGGCCTATTTCTGCAGGATTCTATACATTGGAGTGCTGCCACAATACAACATATATCAAATGGTATTTTGTATAGCTGCATATGGCACCTATGGCAATGAGTAGATAAGAAAGAAACTATTACATGGTCTGGTTAAGGCAACTGATTGTAATGACCTGGGCCATCAGCTATGCCATGATATTGCTCGGGAAAAGAGCCAAATTATTACAATCCTCCTGAGGGCGACATGAATGTGTAGAGGTATTCAAAATCAAAATTCACCTGATGCTGGCCAAGGGAAGCCATGCACTATAGATCCAATATGAATTGCCAGGGGAATGGACTCAGTAGTTAACATATATGTCAAATTGTCAAGTGGAGAGTGAATTTTTCTCTGCAGAGCTTAACATTGGTTATGGTTTATTAAAGAAACAACAAATGTTGCCTGTTACCTCATTATCACAGTTTTGGTTTCGGTCTGCATAGAGGCAGAATATAAAAACTGCCAATCTCACCCTGACTGATAGACTCTGGGAAACTGAACAATAACAGGAAGTAGAACTAAAAGGCATGCATGAAGAAAAGTACTGACACAATGAAACAGGAAATTAAGTTAAGTATTGTCCATAGTGTCAATGTGAGATGTGACAGTGGCCATGTTTCTTTATTCTTTCACATATGGAGCCTGCTTACCTTTGAACTTAATCATGTCCTGACTTCAGCTCCCCTAACAGACACGAGTGTGATTATCTTGAAGAAGAGGTTACAGGCTCATTGAATTCCATCATTTAATTATTTGCCAATTAGTTGGTATCACATTGAATCAATTCCCTCTGGTGAGAGGTGCGTCCCAAATTGAAACCTGAACCTGAAAGACATATGTTTGTTCTTTCATGACCATGCTTTTCTTTTTTTATCATGAGGTCCCGACGAAGTAAAACGTTCATATGCAGCTTACTGTACTGACAGTAACACCACTTTCATTAATCGATTAAACATCCACTAAAGCTGTAGGAATAAACCATTTTCCGATGAACACAAAAAGGCATTTCCAGAAACCCTAAAACCCCTAATATCCTTTCTGTGTTTCAGTTCCTCTATCTTCCATTTTCAATGCTAAGAAAATATGTCTGTGTAGATTAATGCAGTATTGTCTACTTTCTGCATATTACAGGTAATCATATTTATTTATAAAAACTCATATATCCAGGAACTTGCCAGGCTTGAGTAGTAGGCTAAAGAAGCAGGAATACACAAAGACCTCCACATGATAAATCACTATAATCACCCTGCATTTTCCATAAGTCAAAAATAAAATCCAATTCCATCATTCAAAACACAGAGATTTGTCTTGTGTCTGTGCAACTCCAGGCAGTGAGTTTATAAGAGTGCATTTGCCTCTCTCTTATAGCCTGCTTCTCTCTTATTCAATCAAAGGACCATTTTTATTGCTGGCGTGCAAGCAACTGATTGCAATAACCCAGATGATAGATGGGAGTCGGCTACTACAGTAGCAGGTGTGCTATATGCGCTAAGATAATCTGTTTTCATAAAAAGACCAGACAGGTCTCCACATCAAGAGTTGCTTTGTGCTAAAATGACTTGATAAAATATGTAGATTATTTCAGTGAGTTAAGGATCAGTGGGAAATAACGGCTCTTCTATTACTGCCTTTGATTCACTGCACCCCTGGCGTGCTTACTTGCAATAAAAGCCCTCAACAAAAGGGAATGCAAGAATATATCAGAGCTGCTGATATTGTGATATTGCTAAAATATAACCTACCCGCTGGTAGGATTATAAGAGAACTCCAGGAAAAATGTATTACTCTTTGACCTTGTTTGTTTCAGCGAATGAAAACTGTTTCATCTCAAGCAATCTGTAGATTTAAAATGGGGGTTGGGATGGAAATGGAAAAATAAAGATCCTTTAAAATGACATTGTTCTCTCAGGGCACACAGTAAAGAAATGGAGGTGGATTTAAAATAATACTGCTCTAAATAAGGACTTCTGCCTTAGGGTTAGGGTTAGGGTTAGGGTAAGGGTTAGGGTTAGTTATGTTCTAACTCACCTAATTGAACGATGAGTTAGAACATGGGGAGTGGCTTAAATAATTCTCTGCTCAAATCAGACTGTAGTTAATTTGCTCTTGATGCGATTATTTCTAACTGTGTGAGCACAGTAGTCACCTTTGGAATAGAATAGAATCCTTATCTAGTCATTACACAGTGTACAATACCTGATGTTCTTTCAACAGTATGGTGTATGATAAAGAGTTTGTCTTTCTGATGGGTTTTAGTTATTAATTGAGCAGTCATGGCTGATGAGACACGATTGGTCGAGGGTCTATCAGCAGGGTGTCACTGTTGCAGCTTGACTATCATGGCTGCACAAACTTGGGCACCAAATGTTGTCACCAGCATAAGATGAAAGGGGGAAGATTCCAATGTTAATGATTGCAAACAAGGATGATCAGTGACTGTTCAAATGGACCTAATTTGACAACTCACCTCTATTCTTAACCCTTCAGTGTGTAAGATTTTTTCAAGGGTTCTGCCATTTACCAATGTTTTCTTATCTGGGATTTGTTCATAGGTAAGTACAGAATATATTGACACTGAAGAGCGCTCATACGCACACTTGACTACTGAGATGCTTTTGTTAAAAAATCTGTTATTGTTTTTTATATTCTCCAGTTGTATAATACGATAATATTATTATCTAATGCTGACATGAAAGATGGCTCAGGAAATGCCACGACAACGGTGTGCAGTGTGAACCTGAACTTGACATTCAATTATGTTGTTTGCGAACTAGACCCAAACACAATGCAGCTGCACTAAGTTTGTGTTAGTCTGTCCCTGAAACAGATGGTCAGTGTTTGTTTTACCACATTTCAAACGTGAAAGTCAAAGTTCTGTATAAAAAATCTGCCCAGTCCACGTGACCGACCCAAACCCTGAATATTATTGAAAACATTTTGTCCCAACCCAGCTCGACATGTCCGGTCCCAATGGGTACCACCAGGATTGGGTTAGGTATCCCGAGAGTTCTTAGGAATGTTCTTCAGAGCAAATTTTTGAAAGACCTTAAGAAAGGATTGGTGAATGAGGCCTAATGTTCTAATGGCCTAATGTTCTCTCAGTAAAACAGTGCTACTGTAAGTGATTATGAACAAAAATGTCTGCAGTCTACTGCAAGGTAATGTAATCCACTGTGAACAAAGCTTATACAGCGAACTAGTGAATTGTGTATGAAGCTGTGAGTTGCCATGAATTGTAATGATTCTGCCTCTCTCACTTTAACCTATATGGACCCCAGAGGGTCCCCAGACAGCCACTTGAATCTTTCCACACAGCCCCCAACCAAACCTACTGATTCAAACCTTTTAGAACAGAAACATAAATAATTTAGGCCTTCCAAAAGTTTAACACTGCAAAAGAAATACAATGATTATTTAATAGTGTATAACTGTTGCAGAGGCCTCATGACATATTTAAAAGCAGTTAATTATTAAGTTCTCACCTTCACAGTTTGTCCGGCTTCAGGGCTATCCTGGTGGGAGCAGAACGAGGTAATTAGAAAAGAGCTGGGAATTCAGAAATATTTACATAAATAATTAATTGAAATATTTTACTTTCAGATGAGTTACCGCACATCACATCTTCCCTCCAATTAAAATAAACCTTGTCTGTTTCTCTGCCTCTTTTGTCTGACATTTATTTTGTGAAGGGATATACAGTATTTTAGTGTATGTACACAATTTGATAGATAATATACTTAAGCAAAGGTTATGCTATATCTCAACTTCATGTTGTATCCATAAACTCATTAACGTCATACTTGGCAAAAAGTATATAATGGTTATATTTTGGACAATATTTTGAAGTTTTCAAGATTTTTTTATGTGGTCTTGATCTCTCTTGAAATTATTAAAAAATGTGATGTTATACGTTGTAAGTGCAGTGAAGACCACGTTTCACACAGATGAGCACCATAAATAAAATGTTTTTGTAAACTAAGATGTCATCAATGTTGTTTCGTGAGAATGTGAAAAGAAGCCATTACTCCCATCAAGCTGCCAACAGGCACTTTGAATTGGCACTGCACAAGTCAATAGCTATAACTGGAAATTCTATATATCCATAAACAAATGTTAAACATGCCTGCATTTGTAACAAGAATCAGGAAAGCCTCAATATTTACTAAAGACAGTAAATGACAGTGACAATTCACTTGATCCCTACAGGCTACAAATGGTAAAACCTTAGCATCAACAGTGATATTTCTCTTCATTTTGGCTTATTCAGTAGTTCAAAATCTGACTGGACAGACTTCTCCATGTATTACACACAAAGCTGGGGTTCTGACCTCTGATATGGTCTTTAGAGTGATTGATTCAGACTGTAGTGAAGCTGATGTATAATTGCCAGCTTATTAGTTGTTCATGAATATCGTCAATTATGTTCATGTGACAACACCTTATGAGTCTCACTGCATACAATTATAATGATAAACAGAAACCATGAAGGGGACCCAGAACTTACTGTTTACCTTAGCAGTCAGCATGAATGAGCCTTGTTGAGTCACAACTCATCACTGTCAACTCAAATGTATATTCATTTACAACTCATTCATGTTTTCAAATCAAGTTCATTTAAAAAGCACATTTAAAAACGACTGGGGTTGACCAAAGTGCTGTACAATATTTTTTTTTAGAATAGAATAGGAGAAAATAAAAAACAACATCAAAGTAGTAACAGCAGGAAAAAATAAAATAATGAGAGAAAATAAAAACAAAGTCATAGAACAGTAAGAGCCACCCAGTAAAAACAAAAGTAAGTATATAAATAAGTAAATGAGACTTAGTCAATGGAAGTCAAAAGCTGGAAAAAACTTCAGTGGGACTCAACAGAGGATGAACACTTTAGTAGAGAGAGGTAGTCAATGTTCGAAATCTTTGGAGAGGCTACAGCGAAGAGGCGATCACCCCTACCCCTTAGCCCCGGACGTGGGACGGCCAGTTGGAGCTCTGAGTATCTACGAGATCTGGGTATGGAAAGGGGGCAGAGGAGCTGTATGATGTAGAACTGTAGTTGGAATTTTAGTGGGATGCCAGGCCATGTCATGCTTTACAAACTGTTAAAAGAACGTACAAATCGATCCTGTACTAGCCGAAAGCCAATAGAGAGAAGCCAGCAAGTGAGATAATGTCTCTTTTCCTTGTATGTCTTTTTAAATTATTTTAATTTACGTTACCTGCCAGCTTCTTAACTGACAATGTGTTTCATTTGTGTTTGTAAATGTGCTACTAATATATCAATATTTTGAAATTACAACACAGGATCAAATGACTTTGCTTATTCCTACTTATAGTTGCACAAAACTCTGCATACTGCATTCTTCAATGTAACAACACATACAGGATCGCAGTGTTAGTTTGTGTTTGCCTTTAAAGTTAACTATCTTTAATATTATATGGTATCCCAGCAGAAGCCTCTCTTGTTTCAGCGTCCGGGGTCCTGGCAGACGCCTCTCCTGTGCCTGCTCCATGCACGGCGGTCTGGCCAACGCCCCTTACTGTTCCCCCTGTGTCGGTGCTGCAGCAGCTGCTACCTTCTCCAGAGCCCTCCATGTCTGAGCTTCAGCTGCTGAACTGCCTCCTCCAGAGCCCCTGTGCTCTGTCTCTGCCCAAGCCCCTGTGCTCCTCATGTGTTTCAATCAACCCTGTCCCCCCTGTGTATTTAAGTCTCTGTGCTTCCCTTTATTTTTGTAAGTTTGCCGTCATAGTTTGCCTTTCCCACGTCAATGGTTTGTCATGTTTTTATGCTCTCCATCTTCTCAATTTTTCCAGTGTCTTCTTGTTTCCTAGTGCTTTTTCTGTTTTGTTTTTTTGTTTAGCCTTGTTTGAGTTCTCTTCTAGTTTCCAGTGTTTTTTTTCTGTTTTTTGGACCTTGTTTTTCATTCAAGGACACCTTTGTTTTCTAACTTGACTCCTGCATTTTTTGGTCCACCTGCATACAAGTAGCAGTAGCAGAAATGTCTGTGCTTTCATCTAACGACTAGGACGGATATCTAGATTTAACTCTTTTGGTAGTTTCTCTCAGCAGCGTAGGGAACAACACATGATTGTGTTGCAGTTATAACTAAAGTTTGTTCTCATAGATTACACCTTTAGGATACAACATTCCCAAAGTTGAGTTGGAACTGTTTGTTGACGGATCAGCGGCCAAGCCACAGGCAAGGTTTTAGGAGGTTTGCTGTTGTAATGCAACAGTTAATGCACAAGCAGCTGAGGCATGTCAAAATGCAGCAGGTGTGGCTTTTTTTCTTACATAAACAGCAAAGCCATCATAAGCTAGGAGCTAATTTGCCACGGGATATTCTTTTAACAAGTTGACTATTTGTAAATGTGATGCTTATACTATATTGATCCTGTTTCACGGAAAAATGCCAAAGCAGATGCATCGGCTTAAAGAGCAGCCGGATCACCACTTGTTACACCACAACTTCTGTTTGTTCCTCAAGATTTAGTTTTCAGCGACAGCTGATCTGCATGAGTTACAGAGCAGAACCACAAAGATAGAAAGGTGTTTGTGGAAGAAAACACAAGCTTAGGTTAAGTTTGGACATTAGCTGATATTGACCTGTTGACAAACCTAGTTTCCCCCATATTTTATGTTAATGCCAAGTTGAAGCACAGTCAAGACCATGCAACAAATGGGCAGATGCAGGCAAACTTAAGGGTATTATACATGTGCTCTCATGTACAAGTGTATGTCAATAAATGTCTTGTTTTTGCCACGCATACCATTGATAGGGGTCAATAAAAGCCCCCCAATGTGCCTTTTGATCATCTACAGATGGATTTCATTGAGTTGATATTTAGTGAATGTATTATAAATATTGTCTTGTGGTTGTAGTCATGTTCATTAGGTGGGTAGAAGCATCTCTGGTGTAGAAAGCAAAAGTGTCAATCCTGCACTGATAGCGTTGAGTATTGGATATTGGTGTGAGAACACACAGTGATTATCACTCAGCCAGTGATGGAGCAGTGTAATAATTAAAGAAACAACTGATGAAGTGTTGTAAGGGAACAGGTCCCAGTTGGACAAAAGCGCTTCCTTTAGTATTGATGTATATTGTGGTATTGTTGTAAACAAATATGAACTTAGCACATTGAAATATTGTTTGGAAGGACTTTGAATATGGGGATAGGACCCCAGAGAAAGAACCTAATAGGTACAGAGTTGTGTGAGGATGGAATGTTGATTCTGCAGGATAGAGTGCTTATTGGTGGTTAAAGAATAAATTTGGTCCACTGGGGAGCAATCTTGAAACAACTTTTGATTTCAATACTGATGGCTGTGGTATGCTCCACTGCTTTTGTAGTCGCCTACTCACATGTATGAGGTTTTACTGAATAGATGGATTTAAAATGTTGTGTGAGATGGACTACGTTCTGTTGTGTTTCCAATTCTGGTCAGAATACTCCAAGTCTATTTAACTTTGTGTTTGTTGTTTTTGTTTAATTCTTCATTGTCTGTTTGAAAGTATCATGTTCTTGTTTGAATATAAGACCCTGCGTGTATTCAGTGCTCTTATTTTTGTTATTGAATGATCAAAAGGGTGGGGTGTATTGGGAAACTACTGCAGTTTCTGTACAGCACCTGTTAGGGTCCTACAATTCATTTCTATTCTATTCAATTTAAGTGTTCTATTTAAATCAGAGACACATAGTTTGACTCATTCTTCTGTTTGTCATCACTTTTAACTTGGTATAGTGCCATAGAAGGTAGGCATGTCCGGGAACAGTGCAACAGATGCATTGCAGCTGTCCAAGTAGTTGTGAATAAGTTAACAAGCAGAGCTCCACTGAGTAGCTTTACGCTCCCAATGAGGAACTTCTTCTTGGCCGGAGAGCGTCCACCTGCAGTTGATGAATAAATGACAAAGACTGCTGTTGTTGATTTCTCTGTTTCCCCAGAAATTCCCAAGACAAATTCCCAGCCCTCAAATAACCCTAAAATCAGACAACTTTAACATGGAACAACGCTTATTTCAAATATTGAAAAAGTTTATGCAGCAGGAGAAGAGAGGCACAGACTTTTTCAATGTAAAACCCAAACCATCATCTTTCCACTTGTGTTCATTACAAGGGGCGTCATGCTTCCCAGCCTACGAGTAAAATGTTGCCAGTGAATGTAATCTAAGAAAAGAGTCACAGAGGTAATACTGGTGGTGTAATGCACACTTTGCTGTTTGCCAGCCGACAGAAGAGGAAGAAATAGACATTAGAAACTTTCCCTTGGGTTTAAATGAGGACAGCAAGCTTGAAGACACTGATTTGAAATCAAAGGTAAGGCTGAGATCATCTCATTTTCACACTTATCATATCAAAATGGACATAAGGTGGGTTTAATTTCTAAATAAACATGTACTTTTTCTAAATTTAATGCAACATCAACACACCTGAAATCATTATTACAATATAAAACAGTTAGAATTATCTTTGAAAAGGTAGAAAAAGCACTCGATCTGATCTTCACATTAATCTTTATGTTGTTCTATCTATCTTTCGAAATTGGCTGCTGCACAATTACTTCATCTGCCGAGAATAAAACATTTTTACACTTGTTTTCCTCTCTGCCTGTCAAATTAGCTGTGATTAGATTTATTGAGATTACTCTTTGTTATTTGTTAGCAGGAGGTGACGAGTGTAATTTGCATGGCTCTAATTCTCATCAGACATCCGTCAATAAACACATAAATAAAATCTGAAACGCTCCATTGTTATTCTTCAGCAGGCAAAATTTAGCATTTTGCATATCATCCAAAGCCTTTCACCACCATTCCTCCAGTGATGTTGATTTGTGTGATATTATTATTAGTAACAGGAGTAGAAAACTGCAGAGAGCAGTTGCCCCCCTCTCGCCGAGAGTTCTCCTTTAATGTAGTGTCTGTAACCTGGGAGCTGTCATAACTAATCTCCCATCATCACTTCTCACCACCTCCCCAGCCCAAGAAAATCATATCCAGGTAAAGATTACTCTTTTCTGCTATGTTTTTTTTTTCTTTTCTCACCTAACCTGTGAAACAATTTTCTCCGACAGGGCCACAGAGTGAGCTAGGTGCTATTTTGATATTAGCATATATATCACCAGTTATGCAGAATAGACCATTCAGTCTGAGACAACAGCCTGTCTGGGTGTCAGAGTCAGCTCTGTATTTAGCTCCGATCATTTGACAGTAGAAATGATCCATGGGGAAAATAACAGGCCACACTCTGTTGTGCTGTTTCTAGCTTCAAAAAATACTTTATCAGGTCATTTTGTCTTTTTCTGAGCTCTAGAAATCTTATTTTCTTCAAACAAGCAAAAAAAAACAGTCAATATGAATTTATATTCATATATTTAGTTTAATGTTTTTCAAATACAAGCAACTTATTTCAAGAATTTTCAAGAATATGAGGTTTTAACACCTCTATTCTGTTAAAACTGTTTTAAATAATAGAACATTTCAATATCGCTTTAGATGTCACAAAATCATACAATATTATTTTCCACACAGCATCTCCCCAGTAAGACAGTAAACTTTACTTAATGTTACTGTGTTAATGTTATGTTCTCATATGATAGATTTGGCAATTTAAAGATTGGTCTCACAGATAAAACATGAGTCTCAAACCGGCTGATATGGACGTTTAAGTGTTGGACTACTCCTCTGATCTTTATTATAGAGAAGGTGGCCCCATCCACTCCCAGGAATAAGTCTTGGGTTGGATCTGAAATTCTGATCTGATGAGACCCCCAAGAATCATCTGATTGTTTTTTGGGGTTATTTTCGATCAAGACAAAAACGATTAAATACAGCTGATCCAAATGGGCCTTAAGCTTACAATGGACAACATCCCTTTGACACCAGAATATTTCAATTTATGATGTGAACTATTTCTAAATCAATAAAAACTTTAAAATACTTTCCTTCACAAATCAAAGATGAACGATGTGGTGCTATAATGCTCGGAAATAAAAATATCAAGGCAGCATCCATTAAAGCTAAAAAAGTTAGAGAGACATTAGAGTTCATTCCCCTCTCATGAAACAGCATCCTGTTGCGAGAAGATGATTACATCTTAGCATTTCATGCCACAGTGGCCTCGTCTGGGAGCCATTCATCTCAAGAGCCACAAACAGTGGCACAAATGATCAGTTGTTTTTTTTCCTCCTGCATGTGTGTGCGTCTTCAGCCACACTTGAATTAAATCAGCTATCACATGAGCTGAAATCTTTCTTCCCCTTGTGCTCCTGTGGTGATGGAGCTTGCCCACATGAATGATGAGGCAGACCAGGACTGGTGAGTGCAGAGATGCAGACAGAACTTGTTTACTTTGTTGCTGGATGAATAATGTCCCTCAACAAACACATTAACCTCACTCAACAACTTACTCACTACTGTATGGCTTGGGTATCAAGAAAATAAGTCATACTCCTTTTCTATAGCACTATCAAAAACAGAGATTTTTTTTTCACAATAAAGTAAGAGTCATTCATTTATACAGTCATTTATTCATTTTCTGCGTGCCTTTCCATTTCTACTGATCATTCTTGACTCAGCCACTCTCACGTGCACTTCTTGCTTTTCCAATCAAAAGGTATTTCATTGACGTATTTTATCATGGAACCGTATACGAGAAACCTGAGCATAACAAAAGTGTTGCTCCCCTCTTTCCACAATCCCAAGGAAGACCAGTGCCACAGCAGATTTGCAGTCCAAAACAAATTTGATTTATTTCATAAATGCAGAAAATGCGTCAGGAAGAGCACACCCATAACAACAAACTAAACAATCTAAAATATCAACTAATTAAAATACTGGTATTGTACCTGTCTCCCTAACAAAAGCAGGAGAATTTCGATTTATAAAAACAAAAGGGCTTCTCACCCCAACAATTACCAGGACTGCTCATGTTATTGTTAACAGGCTTTTAACAGAAGATGCTCTAACACAGGGGTTTCAAGCTCTTGACCCACTTCCAGCCCACCTCCCCCTCTATTTTGCCCGTGATCTGATGTTCAAAATGTAAACAATCTCGCCCGTAATTTTTTTTAAATTATTTATATTTTTCCTAGTTGTTTCACAGCAATTCTAACCATTAAATGCAATTTAAATAAAAACAATTCTATTCAAAATGTATTTGGTTTTGTGTAAAATAATGGCAAAGTTCGAAGATGAAGAATAGAAAGTAGTCTCTGTTCTGTAGGAATATAATCTCAAGACTCACTACTCTACTAAAAAGTTTTTGAAGGACTGTATGTTGCAAGTTGCTGATATTTTATGTCCAGAAAAGAAGAGCTTGTTCAATAATATCTCGCTGTCAGCAAATAAAATGGCGGAACAGATTAACAAGTTATCAAGTAACATTTATGAACAGTTATGTGACAAAGCTGGACACTTAACCGCATTTTCTGTGATGCTTCACAAAAGTATAGACCAAACAGACAATGCTCAGCTGGCCATTTTCATCAGAAGTATTAATGAGGAATTCGAGGTGACAGAGGAGTTGCTGAGTTTGTGTCTAATGCACAGGCGTACGCAGTTGTGTGGCGTGACTTTAGCGTGCTGGTTTGCAACGGACTGGTAGCACTGGTCCAGGAAAAAAACAATTTATTCAGGGATTTCATTTTGTTAGTTCAGTAAGTGCAAGGTTTTAATTTAAGTTACTTTCTGCTACATCACTTACTACGGACAGAAGATTGGCACTTAATATTCAAGTCAAAATATTAATTTTGCATAGATTTTTTAGGTTAATGGAACTAAAAATGTTTATTTTTAGAAATATTGCAATTTCTTGTACTCCTTGCAAATGCAAGGGGCCCTCCCTTGAGATGACACTACCATTAGTGGTCCAAGCTTATTTGAGTTTGAGACCCCTGCTCTAACAATATACAGCAAATACAGAACAGCACAGATCTGACAGGTTACGGCGTAGTACCTGTTGGGAACCGGAAAAAGGCGAAGGCAACCGGCATCGGCAGGTGAGCTTTTTAAAGTCAGCTCCACCAGAATCCACTCCAATCCCCAGGCGGACCTGAAACTCACAGACACACTCAGATTCGTTTGCGGCACATCAGGGATTTAACCTTCACAAGATGAACAATTTGCTTTGTGAGGTCCTTGACCTTTGACCACCAAGAATGCCCTTGAAGAAGTTCCCACAAGGCATTCTTGAGATATAACGTTCACAGGAATGGGACGGACAGAGTCCCAGTCCTTCCCTGTACAAGTCACATGGGATATTTTAAAGGACAATGACCATCATGTTCTTTTACTGATCAGGTATAAAGTTTTGATGTAAAACTCTTAATTTATACTAAATATATATACATCACAATGCTTTCGGCACTGTAATAAACCATTGTAACTGAACATAAGTCAATACTGAAGAATTATCTAATGTAAAGGTAATTCAAAAGAGGCAGGACTTCAGACAAGCTTAGCCATCAATGGTTGCAGGTCCAAACCAAATCAGAAAGAAGACTATACACAAACCTGGCATCTTTTTCATCATCTCATCCTATTAAACATAGTAATCTTTCATTAGGTGCCAATCCCTCTCTCCTTTCACTGTATGCCAACACACACAGCACCTTTTAGTGTGTATCTACACACAAACACACCTTTTTTGTGCGGGCTCCCAAATGGCCTGCGTCTTTAGCGTGCCAGGGGTGGTTGATTTCAAACACACAACTGTGTGAGTAAGGGGGGGCGGGGTGTTCCATATGTCTCTGCCTGGGCCAATCTCATCTTCAGCTCAGAACAGGCTCTCTCCTCTGTCTCCGGCCGGCTGCTCCAGTCGGGGGGTTTGAGGGATGAGATTGAAGAGCCGAAGCATTTACATATAGTGTGAAAACCATCTGCTCATATCCCATTATTATCTGTCACAACAGTTATTTGACTGCTTTCGGCTAATTCACTCCCGGGGTCGTGGTGCATGTAATAAGAACAAGGCATCACAGATTGGTTTTACATTGCAAATGCAATCATTTCTTTGAGAAAACATCTGTCCCTGTACCCTCCCAACACCCACACATCCGAACCCCACACTGTGGTTTTTACACTGTAACATTGACTTTACCTGTGCCTGACAAATCCAAGCCTGACCTCCCTCCTCCTCTCTGTCCCATCTGTATCACACCAATTTCACACTACACACTAATTCTAATGTAGTTTGACTCTGTGGGCTGTTCACATGGGAAAATGACCAGATAGACCTCATAATACGAAATTCACGTTCAGAATACAATTGCACCAAGTTGTAATGTGGGGTTGATGCTAATACTAATCCTGTATAATGTATAATGTCTGCTAATGTTAGCAATAAAATACCTGTCTTGATAAATACAGCATATGATGTGATAGATTAGCTTAGATTTGGCAGAAATTGTATATAAAATAATTCTAGTGATGTTTTCACTAGTGTGTTTCATCTTGTATAAATTGTTGCTTTCTTGACCCTAGAATGGGCCCTTCTTGTTTAAACATGTTATATTCACATGAAGAGCGGGTCCTCTCACCTTTTTAGTTTTTATGAACTGAAGGCGACCACAGGTTCTCTTTCATGTTTGGGAGGAAAGGCCGATGTGAGGGGTGCTCAACAAGAAACTCCACCAATAGATTTCACTACATTCTACACACCGAACCTGTGAGTCTACCAAAAGTATAATTTTGGTAGATAGAAAATACTATGGATTTGTGTATATGGAACATAAACCAGATGCAAGCTTCCCCTCTTACTCAGTCACAACAGTTTTTGTCCACCCTTCCCCCTTTTTCATTATGCTTTGTGAAAAGGGGGAAGATAAATAAATAATGGGTGTGCCCTCAATTGGAGCACATGATAAAAAATGGACAAGCAACCTTGAGATTTTTTTTTTTTATTGTTATTACTCTTTTCTCTGGTGCTGTGAATATGAACTGGCAGCTAGAGTAATTCAATCTAATGTAACAATTATAGATTTGCATCAAAATTTGACACCAAATGTGTTTTAGATCAAATGGCAGGATGAGAGGTGAAATTGTTTCATGCAGCCTTTTGCCATAAATTATGAATATCTGCACAGCTTCATTGTCAGTGTGAGCTGAAGCTTCTAATGAACTTCACACATTTAAAACAATTAATCTTATTTTAGGATATTCTTTATATCCCTGATAGTTTTCTATTTATATAGTTATAGTATTTTCTTGCATTCCAAAGAGAACCATTTTTTATATTCTTGGGAATTACAGGGTGTTTTTCCCAACATTTTATTTTCATGAACAATTTTAAGTAAATACTTCTACAATTTTTATAATTTTTGTGCTATCTCAATTTTTTTCAACTAAGCCTTTTGAGTCTATATGTCAACATCTAAGATACTTTCTCCAATGCTCTCATCATAATTACCCTCTACAGCCTTTAGAGGGCTTAGTTGAATGCAAACGTTTGGTTTTGGGCCATTTGGTGAAAACCCTGATGCTGCAGGCCTTCACAGTATGCTGTCAAATGACTGCTGGATGTCGACATTATAATGTCTTCCAACTGTTAAGGACATGTATGTGGCATCATGAGGCCAAAAAATGCTATCATATTAATTGGATTTGCCATCGATGATTAACTCTACTTAAATGTTAACAGAACTCAATATACAAGGCTTTTAAATGGAATATTTACTTTTTTTCTCTAATTCTATTTCTTCTTTCTTCCTTAACAGTTTGTTTATGCTTTCATTTATATGGAGATAGTTCTTAGAATTAAACACATGCAATAAATAACCATTACCCAAACTGTATTTGGTCAGTAAAAGGGCCTCTGTATGCTCAGCTGCCTTTAGATGGAAGGCTGCTAGCTTACCCTTTGAGGCCACATGTGAATCTCTTCTTGGTGAATGTGCAGGCATAATGCTAATGCTACAGACACATATCATGGACTCACTGTTCATACAAATGCACCACCAGGTAGTTTGGGCTCTTTCTTGGACGCAGTTTCCACAGTGGTCTTCACAAAATCATTTCTCTGATGTCTCTTTCACAAACCACTGGAATCCTGGCTGAAGAGGGTGATTTTGTGCTTATATTGATTAGATTGATGAAATGTGGTGTTAAAGGCGACAGGGAGCTGACTGCAAGAAAAATCGGTGCACATATCCAAAACATAGCTTTTCACTCATTTTTTTGAGTTGCTCAAATATGTTTTTGCTGCTGACGCTGTCCACGGCAGCTTCTGAGCCAGAACTCCTGTCATCATCAACCCAAATGCACTGCAGGTAATAAACTGATTATGGTTAAGTATCTCATTCAACCCTGGCATAAAATCTTGCAAACTATCCCTTTTTAAACAGAAAGTTTAGAAATGTATTCACACTGTAAAACCTTTGTTTGCAATGAGAAGATTCTCATTGCTACGATAACTAAGAGTGAAGAGACTGACAAAACCACATACACATGTGTCTCTCACAGACACTCGCAGCATAAAAGGCTGTGGTGAAGGCAGCAGGCCTTCAAATGAATCAAAATGCCCTTTCCCTTGGCAGCTCCAAATCCTGCACGGCCAAAACAAAGAGATCTATCACTGCTGCTGCAACAACTGGCTCTTTCAGCCTGATTACAGCTGCCCTGAAATGGCCCCCATCACCCCATCATGCCCTGGGAAATGACACTCAGCTACTGACATGGGCATTTATCTGCACAGACTCCTCAGCCAAATAAATACCAGATGGGTACAGTAAAGTTGGGGCTATACATCTATGATTTGGGTCCGTTATGTGCCTAATAGTGGAGGAAGAACATCCTGTGACTGAATGGCATTATATTGCAACAAAAAAAATGTGTTTTCTTTAATTTATAAGTAAAGCCACGCAGTAGATTCAACTCACTCTTTTTTCAAATCAGAGCCTATGAGTAACTTCTCATAAAATATTTAAGAATTTAATATAAGTCTTTCAGTCATGCTGAGATACAGAGAGAATTTTTTTTTTCATGTTGTGTTTAATGGAGTCAACTGGATTGTCAGTGCCACCACAGCAATATTGATGAGACATCCTTGTTGGCGGAGATTTGAGGCTTTGTTCTCACATACACAGAACCACCACTACCACCCCCCATGCCCCTCAAACACACACGCACGCACACACACACACACACACACGCACACAAACACACCCCACTGAGAACTCTGTCAGCATGAAATAACACGTCTAATTAAGAGCTGTGGTGTGTGACAAGGAGCATGATCTGTGTGTATTTGTGTATTTGTGGCTGAATGTGTTGATGGTGTTAGAAACTAGCAGAGAAATTGGACTGGTCTGCACTGACATAACTCAACAACAACTGGATGTACAAACTTTTATGGTTTCTGTGTGAGCAGGTGGACATCCATTTCGAATTCGGAATATAGCTCTGTATATTTATTCAAATCATTCTTGCTATCCGCTAATTTGTCATTATCAGATCAAATGTTTAATTTGTCCAACGCTATGGTTTATAATTTGGATTTTCAAACACCTCCTACATTAATGATGTGATGATTACAGTTTTTTCATATATTTTCATATTGTGTGGAATCCATGAGAGGGTTAACGTGATAATGTGTGGTTGATAAATCCTCCTCATTGTGGGTTCATTTTATATCAGTGGAATGACTCTTTTTAATCAGTCAGAAAAGTCATCATATCTTCCCAGACAAGACTATATGTTCCCTGTCTTCAGAGCAAATAACAAAGAAGTGAGAAAATGTATTTAATCCCTCCAGTGGTGAGGCTTCCTGCAGGTGCTGGGCTCTTTAATGTCCCCTATTCAGTTGGCACACACAGACACACACACACACACACACACACACACACACACACACACACACACACACTCTGTGTGGGAGAATGTGGGCTAGCATATTAACTTGCAATGGGACCTTTGCAATGACACCGTATTCTCGACATTTTCTTCCACTTGGCAGTAAAGTCACAGAAGCTCAGAGTTAAGGTGGGACAGCAGGTGAGTGACGTCTTTTCTAATTTCTACCTTAATTCGTCACCAAGTAAAATAACACTGCTGTAATGCAAAATCTGCTGCATGTTAGGAATGTCATCAATATTTCTAACACGCAGCGGTTTGAAACTGTCCTAGTGGTCTAAGATCCCAAAGAAAATATGGACAATATGTGTTTGACAATTACAACTGGCCAGGCACATCATCAAATTCCTCTAAACATTGAGAGAAAGTAAACAACAGTTTTAAATCTAATGTCATGATCAGGGTAAATTAGCCATGTTACTGTAACTGACCTGTTATCTGTTATCAAAGGGCCATGCAGGTTTTAAAAGCAAACATGCTTGTATTCACCAGCATGTCCGACACAGTTGTGTGTACATGAGTAACCAATGCGGACCAGGACCTGACTGACCAGTGAGGCAACTGGTCCTTTGCCAGGAAAATTCCCAGGGTTTCCACACACCTTTCGATGCTGATGCACTGCAGGTATTAATAGGGTCACTGGTCACTTGGTCCCCCTCAGTGTCTGATTTCAATGTTGCTAAGATTCTGAGTGGAAAAAATCCCAAGCTCAAGGTCAGTTGAGGTCCTTATGTTATAATTTCATCCCAGTCTGTCTCCCAGTGTCCCTGGATGTGGTTGAAGCATACATAGGATATTGACTAAAACCACTGCTGTACTGTATATGCAGTGCAATATTGACTGACATAAAAAGATCCTTAAGAATATTAATAAGACAATACAATTGAAATATTTCAAAACTTGTCTTCTTTATTCTCTTTGACAACCATCAAGGTATCATGCAAGCCAACCACCACACAGATGACAATAGGCCTGATTACGGTTTGACTCAGAAAGATGGATAAAGGCAGAGAATCACATGCAAGGCATTTGAGCTGTTGTTAATTTGTGGGACTGCATGGATGAGGGGCAGTGAAGAGGCAGGTGTGTTGTCTGCCAATGAGGAAAAAAAAAAAGTTAGTCTCCGCTAAACTCAGCCAGCAGCCACCAGTCAATGCTGACAGGCAGTACAGAGAGAATGGGAGAAGAATAAGTGCTCCCCATCATGTTCCTTTCAAGAGAACAAAGGCTTGTACTCATCGTGAGTCTGCCTCAAGCTCAAAAACGTCTCCTCACTTGAACATCCACAGTCTAAAACATACATCATCCTTGGCATCATAAAAAAACAACAGGGGTGGGAATGAACTGAGGAGGAAGAAAATAGAATCGGAATTTCATTTTAATACGCTCTATTATGATCTGACAGGCATTGTGCCGATGTGCAAGACTCTTTTTTCTAAATCAGAGGGCCATTGTTTGAGGAGATAGGATTTATTTGCCGGTAGTTGCGTCGTCTTTATTTGTGACTGGCAGTGATTAACCAAATAAGAGACACACTATGAGAATATGAGGGGCTTGACAGCAGCGAGAAGGACGGATCAATTCAGTTCAATTCAGGAAATGTCTCAGCTACACCCAGAGAATATAATAAAATACAAATGAGGGAAGTTAAGCTTTATCTCCTTAAGACGAGCTTTCAACTAAAGCTAAAGTCCACCAGCAACTGGCAGCATGTCTCACCTCAGGAGACAAAATGTTTCCAGAATCAAATTGCTTCAATGCAGTTTTTCAGGGTTAAATGACACCTCTGCACTCACAAGAAGAAGAAACCTGTGGGAGGAGTTTAATTCAAATCTGCTTAGCTCATGTGTGTGTATAGTATATACAGTGATCTATGATATGGGGATAACCTTTAGCTGAATACAAGGGCAAACAGGGGTGATGTTATGCACCATTATAAATACATGTACATAGCTCCTCTGTTGAAGTGCAAATGATTCAGTGGCTCGACGTGTATTCATAATTTATGACTGAAATATCACTGCCTGAAATCCAGACAAAAGCAGAGGATAAATAATCTTATTAGGAGGAGCTGCAGTGCTTGAAATTATGCACAAGCCACTCCATATTCACCCAATAAAACCAACATGAGGACCAGATATTCTTAATGAAAACACAGTGTGCAAAGAGCAAAGTCGACCCAGATCTCAGGTCTGGAAGCAGCTAGTGCAGCTGGTGAGTGTAATGTGAGACTGTTATCTGCATTTAAATGTAACAGAGTCATATTTAAATGTTCCAGAGGAGATCAGATATTAATATTTGATTGACAGGAAGCAGTGTTCCATTACAAGGTCCTCTCTTCCTTTCATTTTGTCCGAGTTTGCATCTGAAACATTTCATCATCTATTGGCAGTGCTTCTACACAGCGGGTTCACCTCTTAAACTGTAATTCAGTAATGCTGACCTGAGACCTGTTCCAGGAACCATATCTGCTTTAAATCACAGCAGGATGTGACTGCTTCCCTTTGGCAGAACACATTTAATGCCTCCCTGATGTTATTAGACCGTGGTGGAGGGTTAGGTAACAGAACCCTGAGATGTAAGGTTAGTGAAAGTTTATGGTCATGGAATTATAACATACAATGACACTCCCATTCACCTCTTTAGCTGCACACTGCACAAGATAAACATCCGACTGTGTCTGATACAAAGTGTTTATAATCTAATTTACTTTGCCAAATCCATTTTTCAAGGCAAAATAATCACTGCCTGGGTTTTTGTCCACCTGCTGCATTTAAAATCAAGCAAGTAGGACTCCCCAGGACACTGTGACTCTATAAATTAAAATGTGTTTTTAAATATTCAGACTGCATCCAGACATATCTTGACCTCTTTAAATTGACACCTGATATATTAATGTGTCTCCACTGTCCAGATTGAAGTCTGATCGCTCTGTTCCCCACGTTTCCTCCTCCTCTTGCCTGTGAAGGTCCCAAAAACATATGTTTCTGTGGTTTCTGTTTTTTGGATTTTTCTCATCTTCATTACACTAACATGAGGACTTAGTAACGGACTGCTTCCTGTGTTAAATAGTTAACGGATGCTCATTCCCTCGGTGCTGCTGTTACCTCACTGGTTTGGAAAAGTCAAGTGGGATCATTATCTCTGCCAGTTTAGTGGATACAAAAAACAGTTTGTGAGGACAGTTTTTGAGGATTTATAATGAACCACCGTTTTCTTTTCTGAAAATAACCAAGCAATCTGAGTTGTCAATAATAAAAGCATAAAAATGCTTTAGCTGCTGTGAAGGAACACTGGGGGAAATAACATTAATTACTTGACTAAACGTCACTGACACTGAACTCTGTCAGCGACTGGAAACAGTTAATGATGAATTACTTCATGTAACAAACTGCGATGAAATGTATAAAAAAATAATAAAGAGCAGCCTGGAGGTGCAATGACTGCTTAAAGTCCATTTACTTATCAGGACTCCTCAACTGATATTATAAGCCCCTGTCCACACATCAAAGGAGACATCCATGGTTAGGTCAATCTGATCAGTCAGATCCATGTAGTTACTGTTTCTGCCTTTAGTGCTTTCTTTTTTCCACAGAAATAAACTAAATGTGGCACATTATGATACTTGATACACAAAAAATCTGCAAACTTCAAATCGGCAAAGGTGGAATAAGCCTAAAGTGTCCAATTTCTCAAGCTACCAGAGCCGACTCGCACTGTTAAAAATAGAATTCCCCGTCTTTCTGTCAATAGACACCCTAGCCCTCATTCAATACCCAGTGTCTCGGGCAAAGCCGGCCTCCACAATAATTACTTAACTGTCAGGTAGGATTAGACGGTCTTAAGCCACCTTGAGCCAATCCAGAATCCAAAGGAAAAAAAAGCCAGGGAGATACACTGTGACATTTCAGCACTGGCCGACGTTGTCTGGATGGAGAGAGCAGAGAAGGGAGGATAAAATCAAGGGTAGTAAATGTGACTCTCTTCAAATCCCCATCTCAATAGGATTGCTCTAGGGCTTTTTGAAAACCAAAGATGGGAGCCAGGGCTTTAATAATGCACTCCTGTACGTTGAGGATTAACATAAGACCTCTTTTATGATTGAGTGTTTTCTTTTCATGTGTCCAATGTATCGTCACTTTATTGACATATGCTTTATGAGCTAAATACTGAATAAAGTCTAAAGAGGACCAATAGAGAACAAAGATTTAAGATGAAATTAGAAAGTAAAGCACAGTTAAAGCACATAATGACTTCAGTGACACACTAAATTAATTTGTTAACCGCGGACCAATACACTTTTGATATTAATGATAATGCCACAATATGCAGCAATAAGATAGATGGAAATCTTTTTTTCAACTAGTAGTGAAATTTCTCCCAAGATTTTCATTACAGCTGTACCTTAACCTAACAATATATAAATATCAGTGATTTTCCAACTGATTATAAATGAAAGAAATATGTCCAAACTGTATCAGTGCTGATGTTTCTTCATCATTCACTCATTTTCCTTTTTTCTCTGAGAGGATAGTCATTGTCACGTCATGCCTGTAATGCAGTTTCAGGTACATTCAACAAAGCAGACAGACCTATACATACTGAATCTTTTGTCAAGATGGGGACAACTCTGTGTGATCCAGTTCTGTCACATGCCAGAAATTAAGTAAGCTATGATGGAGAACCAAATTGATATTTGACAGGCAAATGTATAAATTGCTTTTTCATGGCAAAAAACAAGGCTAGGGGAAAAAAGCTGAATAATGAGTGCTCATTTTAAAGAGGTCAGTCACTGTGAACCTACTACAATCTCAAGTCAGAGCTAATCAAAGTATTTTCCATTTTCTTTTCAGATTTGTCCCCTAAAAGTCCATTGATTCTGTCGGATCAATTTAAACTCAAGCGCTTTAACATACAAACATTGGATCTAAAAAAGAAAATGCATTAGATAGAAATTGGCAGCTTTGTCTCAGGCAATCAATTCTATCAATGTTGAACAGGCCTCTGAATCTGATATGATTAAACAAAAGAGTCAAGGAGGGGGGCGGGAAGAGAGAAAGGGCCAGGAATCAATATTTGTGGTAAATGCTTCCAAGAAGACGGGTGCTGAACTTTTAGATAAGGACATCACATAACACCAGCCCCAGCCCGATTGCTTGCTTTTCCTTTGTCTCTCTAGCCTTTTGGCGAGATGTACAGGGACTACTGCCAGCCATAGGAACAGCTGCTTTTTTCCGGATCACAGGGTTAAAGCAGTTAGAAAGCCTTGGACCTTAGAGACGGAGACTTGTCAAAGCAATAAGCCTTGTCAGGGAATGGCAAAACCCCACAATGCTCCTCACGCATCCTCATATTTGCTGCAAGCTTCAGTCTCAGTGTCCATCAAAGAACTGAGAACATTCTCCCAGCTAGCAACGGATGTTGCATAATAAGTCTGCGTGAGGACAAGCAGGTAGACACAGGAGACACAAAGTACAGAATTGGATGTTTTATTTACCCAAAACTTCAACAATAAGAAAAAATGACAGGAGAGAAAGCACAGCTTTGTTCTGCGCCTGAAGTAAAAATGAGATCGGTGGCAGAACTTGAAGGAAATAATGAGCATCCACTGACAAATGAACAGTTATACCTGCCTGAGCATAGTGAACACATAGAATACACTCTCCAGAAACTTGTACTTTATGCTTGTAAAGTGTATTATTATTGCAATGTATTATTTCAGTCAGCATTAAAGGTATTTAATTTGTGAATTTGATGTGATTCTATGATCAATCAGGCAGTGGCAGTTTTTGTATTTTGGTAAATGGAATCTACTGTTCCCCTGTGTCTGCATGACAAACCATCAACCTCGCGTGACACATATGGTGGAAACATCTGCAGAGTTTGTCTTATGTACTGATATCAGACCAGTAAGTTACTTCTTTGCACAATTAAAGGGATTTATACAACTGAGGGTTGGTCAGTATATGTGAACTACATTCTTCTAAGAAGGATTAATTTGCCCAAATGGTTTTAGAAAATCATGTGATTAATGCAGTACCAGCCCTTCAAACTTGAATCTATGTCCGCATGAAATATCACATGATTAATGAGCATTTGGCTTAAAATAATAATAATAATAATAATTATTATTAATATTATTTTTTTTGAATGTAATTGATTTTGTCTGGTGGTGGCAGGACTGCATATATTTTATCAGATGACTTTGTAATAATTAAACAAATGGCCTTTAAACAGAATTTCTGTAGGTTAATGAGCTACATATTGAAAATCACTGTGTTCAGACAGGCAGCTGTGGCTGAGAGGTAGAGCGGTCGTCCCCAGTTCGATCCCCAGTCTTCCCCATCTGTATACTGAAGTGTCCTTGGGCAAGATGCTGAACCCTGAATTGCCCCTCATAGAACAACAAAGTGAAGCTAATAGATGCACTGTATGAATGTGTGTGTGAATGGGTGAATGTAAAACCGAACTCAAAGAGCTTTGAGTTGTCATCAAGACTAGAAGGGTGCTATATAAATCATCTAAATTTACATATGAGCTATGATTAACTCTGTCCATTCTAATCATTTGACAACTGAAACCGAGGATTGTGTAAATGCATTGTAAAGTATATAACACTGACAACATGTGCTGAATGGACATTTTTGAGCACGGCCAGCATCCTTAAGATAAGGCGGCTCAACATAATCTGTAGAATGTCTAACTTTGACTTCTACAAAACCATGTGTTAGAACAAGCTAAGACAGAATGAGCTTTAGGGTAAGGAAGTCCTTGTGTCAGACATTAGAAAAGGAACATAAAAAGGAGAGAGCCAAACAGATAACCGCAAGGTGAGAATGGCAGCAGTGTAGTGTTGGAAAGATCAGGCTTTGTGAAATGATTCCAAGGGCTTGTTTGACATGTCCCCCTTAGGGCAGCCTGAAGGCATATCAGCAACTATTTGTTCCTGAGAAAAAAAGCACCAGGATTTCCGGCTTTAATATTGTCTCCCGTCAGATCCACAGCATTAATAAAATAAAAATAAAAAAGTCATGTTGCCTTGTGTATTTCCTGTTTAATAACACACCTGAAGCCATCATTTATTCTGGAGATGGCAGTTTGTGATGCTTGACAAAACGGCTCCTGGTGGTTTGTTCTTTGCCCCATCTGCTGTCTGGTCCGCAATGAGCGATTGAGGGGAGCAGAAACATGGAGGATAAAAATGCTGAGGTGACAATCTATAAATCTCCCTCAGTTTGAAAAATGACTCACTCTGGTCAGCTCTCAGACGCTTCCAAAGAAATCCGTTCACATTACTGTTTAAGACATTTGCTGTGGCTATGAGGTGAGCTGCTCCCGGCCGTATGTCACTCTGCACAGGGACAAGTGGACAACAAGGAATTTGCTTCAAAATGGGCAAAGTTTTATGTTTTAAAAGGTAATTTAAGAGTAATTTCCTTGCAGCATAAAAAAGGTTCAGTTTTTGGTGTGTCCGAACCATATGGGTCCACATTTGTGATGAACGTCAGTTTATCTGCTACAATTAACATACATGTTTTGTCCCCATGAACTGAAAAATACACGTTTACAATTTAAATCCTGTGTCCTTCAGTTTGCTGATCTTTAATTTATTTTATTTGCCACATAAATGTCAAATCTACAGTGGCCCTGAGAGCTCAACACACTGCAATTTAAGAAAACACATGCATGTGGCCAAAACACAAGCAAAGAAAGAAAACATCTTTATCAATTTCACAACACAGCACAACACATTACAGAAACGCACAGCAAATACAGAAACTCGCAGCAAATATAGAAATTGCGTAGCAAATACAGAAAACGACAGCGGAAGTGTTTCCACAGGACTCTTAAAAGTGATGGACACGTTCCCTCTTTGTTGCTGCTGCAGTTTGGAGTTGTTAAAGTCGATGTCCGTCAGTGATCTTGGAAAATTTGCTAAACTTAAAACGTTTTTGGATTTATTTTAATAAATAACAAACTTTATTACTGCAGATGTATCCTGTTAACCCTCTGAGAGACACTTGCCTTGTTGTTTTCTGTATTTGCTGCGGGTTTCTGTAATGTGTTGTGTTGTGTTCTGAAATTCATGAGGATGTATTCTTACTTTGCTTGTGTTTTGTCCACTTGCATGTGTTTTCTTAAGTTGCAGTGCGTTGAGCTCTCAGGGCCACCGTACAAATCAATCAAATCAGGACCATTCTCTGCAGGATTCACAGCAAGTGGTTGGGGCTTGCAAAAATACAAAAGGAATGCAAATATCTCTTGTTGAAAATGAGTGCCATACCTGTAAAAAACATAGACAATTAAAACAAAAGAGCTTTTGGTGACAAGGGCCGACACTTCTGTTGATGTGCTGTAAACAAAAAATACATGATATCAGCAGCTGAATGAATACATTACTTCCTGCCTCTGCCTGCTGCACCACCCCACACCGAAACGCTCCAGATATTGCTGTGTGGTTGTGATTGCTTCTGAAAGGAGAATCTCTACATTGTACACAAAGAAAACCTAAGCAGAAAGTCCAAAACCATATTCTGCAGATATCCTCTTGAGTTCATGTCTGAGAACTATAGTATCACTGTCCCTCCCTGTAAAACAGATTCAACCACTTAATGTCTCATCTTGCTCTTAGAGAATTTACTCATTTTGCGTCCAATGACTTTTTTAACTCCTCCCCTATGATTATATATTCTGCCAGTCAGTGACTGGCTCTAAGAGGCCTCTGCTGCTCAATTAATTGGTGAAATCTGTAGGTATATGCAAAGGTGGGGGAGAAAATTTCACCACAATAGAGACCAGGCTGTTGTCATGACTTTAGCTGTTCAACTACTAGTTGCTGTCAACTTTATGACAGGGGGCATGATGCACATTGTGTGATATTGGGTGTTGTACACCCAAATCAATATCTGCAATAATTCGACATTTGTGTTTTTACCAAAGGACTCAAGCCCTGAATCCTCACAGATTTAAACAGGAACACATCTCAAAGACTGTAAGTTCAGAAAGAGCTCTAACATGTTTTAGAAAGTTTTGTACTTTCCTTGCAATGGCATTATTTGTTTTGCACAGTTTTTTGGGGGTTTGGTGTTTGAGACTTTCACATGTATTGACACGCTACTGCCCCTACAGTCTGCCCATTGAAAAACACTGTGTTCACATGTGTATTAAAACAGCTCTCAGACTTTTTAGAGACAGATGATGAAATCAATATCAATCTGATCCCAGTAAGTTTGGGATATGTTCAGGAAAGTGGAGCAGAAGAGCAGAGAACATAAGTTATGAGGAGTAGTTACCCCACCGTTGCACCATCAAAATATAACGTGCAGTAAGTCATGAAAACAATTTGCAATTTGCAAGTATTTATCATCCGACAAGTCAAGGGGGCCGTTGCCATCTACAAACTGTATAGTCTACAACTCAATTCTGGTAGTTGTGTTGAAAATGTTCAAAACATATGTACATTTATTAAAACCCAGGGTAAAATACTAATAATTTCACATACATTATAAATGTTAAGCTGAAAACAAATTTATTGACATTTGTCTGATCAAAATGAGAATTTTGGTCATACTCATGTATCCATTCCATGGCCATTAGTCTAATTGCTCAAACACACACACAGACAGATATGTCTGAAACTAACATTATGATGTAGATAAGCACCTGGTACACCCACGCTAGATATGCGTTCCACATACAGACAGATATTTGTGGAATTAGTAGTTAGATGACTTATCTCATGATTGATTTAGTGTATCCTCTAAACCAGATGTCAGGGTCAGAGGTTGGGTCATCAAAGCAGATGACTTAGACACAGCAGACTGGTTTCAATATTCCTTTTAGTCATGATTAAGTTCTCTTTACCAGTGTTTAGAGTCAAGAAAACTATCATGACAGTTTTAAGACGTACTGACAACAATGGCCCAAAGCTGATGTGGTCACCTGATCTGAAATTGTTTAGAGATAAACAAATGAGGTAATTTACCTATAGAAACTTTTATAAAAAATATGCTCAGGTTGTGGTCTGGAGGATATGATGCTTTACCCATATTAAACCTTAATTCAAGTAATCTCTGCTGCATAGAATTGGATTCTTCCGACCTAATGGAGGTGCAGTATTAAATGCCAGAGTGCTCCATTATTACAAACAACAGTTAATCAGTGCAAGACGTGTTGTTGGAAACATACAATTTTATCTAGACATAGTACTATTTTAGAAAAAAGGATAAATCAATGATTAAAAAAAAAAAATAGATTCAGCTCATGAAGTTAGCATATAGATATGTCTGAAGGCTTCACCAGAGTTTCTTCAACATAAATCTAAGCACTTTTCTTGAGTAGGGGGGGTTCTTTGGTTTTTACTTGAAGATCCTGGATAAATCAGCAAGGGAGTGCAACATTGATCAAAACACTCAGAAAAGCTGTGAAGGGTTCTTGGTAGCTGCTTCTTAGGTAATATAATGTGTTGTATTCCCGTAGAGGGACCAGGAAGAGGATCAGGAATTCTAATGGCCCCTGGATTATTGTCAACTATCACATAAAAGGTGGAACCCTTTTCCTAAGGGACCCAGGGTCTCTCAGAAAAGTAGACTGAATTTCAGCCAGATACTGATTTCACAAGAGCAAGACTCGATTCGGTTCAAAGACTCTCCCAGAAGCAAAATTCCGCTGGATTTGCAAGAACTACAACACACACACTGAGAATTGTTGTAAAAGTGAGAATTAACTTGGATGCAGTTAGAGAAGTTAAAAAAATGGTAGGAATTTCTACGTGAAGTTTTTATAAAGTATTAGTGGCCTGCATTCACCTCAACTAAAACCTTATTTAAGGCAGGGTTATCATAATGTGAACTATGCATATGTATAAAACATATCATGTATACTTGATTTCAGTTTTCCCTGTTTTCCTTTCTGATCCCTTAGTTATTTGAATTTGCTGCTGCTGTTGTTAGTGTTGTTTAAGTTAATGTAAACAAATCACCATATCATAGGGCATATTCCCCTCTTTTTTGAGAAGCTTTTATGTGAAACACCCCCAGGTGCGTAACGTGAGGGAGCGTGAGCTATGACACAGCACTACACCTCACATTATACATGAGCAGGTTTATGCATGTAGTGCAATCAGTATTATTCAGACCTTAAAAAGCTTAATTAGCAAATTGGTAGTTCATAGACATTGGTGTCACTGAATAAAATGCACAATGCAAACCGAAGAACACTGAAAGTTAAAGCAATCTGCACACTGAGCTGAAGCAATTCTAGCCAGGTTCTGAGGAATAAAGGTGGACAAAAATGCCTTAGGTTTTTGGGTGAAAAATTAATATTTTGATGTTGTGAGGTTTATAGTTGTGAAAGGACTGTTTATATTATATAACATATCAAGAGAACTGTGCAGATTTGACCATGTCCAAAGATTTTGTGACACTGGAGCAGATGATCAGACTTGATTAATGATGTCTTTGCTTATGATCTTCTTGATGTTTGGTCTTGTTCATGAGTGACGGTGAATGGAGCATGAGACCGACTGGTGGATTGGTGTACGAACAACAGTAGAGCCTCACTCAGTCTTGCAATCATCTATTTTTTACATTTGTACCATCAGTGATAGTAGCTGGGGTCATCAGGTGTTTCAGGTCTTTCAACTTCACACACAATATTACAGGCAACCCGCCTAGAAGCAAGTGGTTACCAGCCTGTGTCCTAGAGACAGTAGTCCAAGGCTTGTCCCTCCTGATCAACAGTCATCTGTCTCTGAAGCTCTGGTGATGACTTTCCTTTTCTGGTGATGCCCAGGGGCTGTGGGCTTTGCATAGGGATTTTCCTGTGAAGCCCAATCCTCCTGCTTCAGTGGGCCTCCACCATGAATCCCCCCCCCCCTTCTGCAACACTCCTAACCACCCCTGCATACTAATTCCTTTCCTTTTTTTTCGCTGGCCTCCCCCAGCTTCTCCACACAGGGCAAGACATGGCGCCTCCAATGCCATCAAATAACTTAACAGATCCAGGAATGTCTCCACCCATGTCTCCTACCTTATGTGCAGTTCAAAGAACTGCTTGGGCTTTTGGTTGGGGATATGGATGTTATAAGAAATAAATTGACTGAAAGACAAAGATAGATGCTTTACCTATCAATGGTAAATTACCAAGTGAGGACAGTTACAGTCAGTACAACATATTATCCATCACATTTAAACTCTTCTTCTAAACAGAAGGTTTTAGCTATTTGACCCTAGTCTTCCCCATTATGCATGCCAAATTATCCTTGGGTAAGATAATGAACACCAAAATGTACCCCTTCTCCTAAAGAGAGCACTGTACATAGATGCACAGTATGAATTTGTGTGTGTGTGTGGCAAAAACTTGACTCTAAAGTGCTTTAAGTGGTCATCAAGAAAAGAGTGTGAGAAGCCCTATGTAAATCAAACTATTTACCAATTGAATGACATTGAAAGCTGATACAGAAATAATAGCCAAAGGAATGCCAATACCTGTCAGCAAACCAGCAGAGATCCAAAAAAGAAACAACTTCACTGTCTAAACAATGTAAAGAATAACTTCCAAATACACTTTTTTGTGAAAAGTTAATTTCGGTAACCTGATCTGACTTTTTTCATATTATTTCATTTTCGTAATCTTTTTCTCAAATTCTTAAATGGTGGTGTGAGGAATTGAACCGCAGGGTTTAGGAAACACATGTTGTTTGTTTGTATAGACTCTCCTCTTAGTATAAGTTGTTAATCATTGTGCAAGCATTTTTATATTATTTTTTTAAACAGTGTAAGGGACATAAGGAACCTTCTCTCGGGTGTCGCCTGCTCCAACAGCTGGCGACACCCGAGGAGACTGCCCTGGAGGCGTATGCCTGTAGGGCAGACCTTCCTTACATAACATTACATCACAAGTTCTCTAAAGCGGCAGCCTCAGGCTGGATGTGTCTCACATGGATGGACCTTGCAGGATATGCCCTGTCCCAGAGAGAGTCACCAGGCTCAGTTGGTCCTGTCAGCCATGTCTGCTCTCTGTGCCATGTGATCCTGGGCACCAACATCCATGACCATCATTAGAAGGCTCAATGCTGAGAGGGGAATAGGGAGACTAAACCCAACTGCACTGCACTGTGCTGAAGGTTATCTTTACAGTAATAATGACAACCAAACTAATTTTGTCACATATAACACTAGAAATATTAAAATACAAAAGAAAAAGTCTGATAGGGATCAGGGGAGCGGTATTGCCAATAATGCTTGTGATATTGCCAGTAATAGAAGTATATGTGATTAGGCATATCGTATATTGCAGCAATCTAGCTGTAAACCTAATCCACGATCCAAACTCATGATTCATAATCTACTATCCATGATCCCCAATCACAGTCACAATCCATGATCACGATCCGTGATGTGGCTGCAGCAGCGATCCTGGATCTATAACTATACAGCACAAGGACTCTGGGGTAGTCAGTAACATCTACTGATAAGACATAAATGTGATGAAATGCAACAGGTGGAAAGAGAAGTACATGCGCTTCACCTTTTCAGACAAGCCGAAGAGTCTTTATAAACTTATTGGTTAAGCCTAATAGGGACATTTTCAATTATCAAGTCTTGAGTTATGTAAGGTCTGGACAACCTTTTCTGCATCTTTTTAAGACAGGATCTGCCTGATTGAATTGACATTGATTGCAATTACGTAGGTGAAAAATGTCAGTCCTTGAATTTTTTTAAATTGTGATTCAAAGGTCTGTATCATATATAACTTCATAAAGGTTCTGCTGGAAGCAAGGGCGATGCCATCCAGCGTAACTAACAGATAATGCATCTCAGAGGTGTTCAGGGACAGTATTACAAGTCACACAGCAGATTAACATCAAGCTTATTTCTGTTGTAGACTTCCATGGACTGCCGATTTGATTAACACATTAGAACTTAAAACTCTGTGAATCTGATGAGAATCAAGACAGAGATGATAGTTACCTTAACTCTGTATAGTGGTATCTGACACTTGCTCCTGTGTAGGTGATGTGTGTGGGTTTGAAATTATGATTTTTCTCTTGTGATTTTGGTTAAGAAAATGGCAGAAAAGGACACAGAAAAATAGTATTTCTCAGCTGTATCCGTTTTTTTAAAAATCCACTGATTAGATTAGATACAAATGTATCAAATTAGTTCAGAATAGGAAAATAATCCGGCAGCATAATGTTTCAGAAATCACTTTTAAATCACACTGCACGCTTTATTTACACACCATGAAAAGCCTTCTATAAAAAGTATTTTGATTGATCATGATTGATGTAGAGGTATCAAAAGAAACAGTAATGAGTAAATGCATTAGCACACCTATTGCTGAAATGTCTACACTGCAGACGAGTGCAGAAACGTCCCAAGGAGAAATGCAGATCAGACAGGCAAGCAGCCGTCAGCATTTTACCTCTCACGCTGTAACGTCCTGCAGACTAATAGACTGTGCTTTCACAGATGGCTGATGAACATTACCGAATTCATATAACACACAAACAAATTCACCTTTTGAAATCAGGTGATCAACCACCACCTCTAGCTCACATATGAAGTATTATGGCCCATGACCCCTGATGACATCCAGTCAGCTGCTTCGAAGAGGATCCATCATCTTGTCAAAACAACTTCCTTTGTCGTAGACAAGAGCGGTTTCTTAACTGATTTAACCATTGACATCGTGGCATCTACATTTATTTACATTAATTACAGTCCAGATTTCCTCACATTTCTGCCTCCTCCAGGTCACAGCACACCACCGACCGAACACTCGCCCTCCTGGCCCGGCCACACTCCATGCAAGTGATGTCCTGCGCTTCATAGAAAATGGTTCAAAGGTTGTGGCATCAACTAGCCTGCTGCTTCTGATTGTTTGTACCATACAGGAATGGGACTGACGTGTCTGTCTTTTACCTTTTGCTGAGAGGGCAAGAAGCTCTCCCCACAGAAACTCTCCTCGGTGTTGTGTAATGCAAAGCCACTTGTTGCTGTTAAGAACTGAAGAAGACCTAAAAGAAAAAAGGACTTGTGGATATCACCTTAGATTCACTGGAGCCTAAAACCAAAGACACACTATGTATGCCTAAGCAGCCGCACGATTTTTAGTGAAGGCTCTTCTGTTGATGCCCTGAGGCTGGCAGCAACATTAATTCTTCATCAGAATACTTGTTATGCTGCCAGTTTCCCCGGCTTTGAGTTTCACAAATAGCTTAAATATACATTTCCAGGTTGAGGCTGAGCGGGAAGTGACAAGGAGAGGAGGATGAGGGGAGGCAAGAGTGAGGAAGAGCAAGAAGGAGAAGGGTGAATTAAAAATGGGACAGAAATGAGATGTAAGTTAGAAAAAAGCAGATACTACGAAAATTGAGTCCCATATATCAGAAAATAAGACGTTGAAATTGTTCTCTGTGTGTTTCTGTGTGACAATGTGTGCTGACATCTGTTTGCTTCTGGATAAATTACGTTGATGACAAGGATAATGGACAAAATGATGGAGGCGTGGCAGACTGCTGTGAAGCGGCCTTTGATGAGCCTTTAAGTCAAACAAATTTCAGTTTTTGTGTTTGCTGATGAACTTCGTAATTGCATCAAATTAAGACCATTTATTTCAGCAGGAGTTTTCCATTTGATAATTGGTATCCTTTCACCAGCCTTTGTTCTGTTTTTTAATAGGCTTCCTCTAGGATGAAATTAGTGCAATTATTTGTGCTCTGTAATCCGGAAGCTCACAAAGGGAGGGAATTCAAAGCCGTGGTGGCCCCGCTGATTGTGGATACAGTATATTTACAGTATCTAGACACAGTGGGAGGAAAAGATGGAGAGGGTGGAAAAAACAACATCTAGTTGCGTGTCAGTTTTGTTTTGTAATCAGAATATTTGGTCTGGTAGTTGTGCCATGGTCCCAATGCCAGAGGAATAGGTCAGGAGGCAAGTACAAATTAAAGTTAAAGTTGTTAAAGTTAACATTGCTAAAAACAGAACGATCAGATGATCATTTTCATAATAAACATTGCCAAAGTATATAAGGAGTATCTGTGAGTACAATCAGACGGTCAGTGTTTAATTTAAAGGGATAGTTCACCATAAAATTAATATTCATTATCCACCCACCACTATGCCAATGGCGGGGTTGGTGAAGTGTTTGAGTCCACAGAACACTTTTGGAGTCTCAGGGTTGAACAGTACTGCAGCCGAATCCAAAAGAATTGAAATAAATGGGACCCCTTCTTCAGATGTAATAAAGCAACAGAAACAAAACATAACATGCCTCCATGCTCCTCCTGTGGTGTCATCCTAGTGTCCGCAAGCCCTGGCACTCATATTCATCTCGAAACTAGGTCATTTACACCATGTTGTAGGCCTAAATGTCTTTTGATATTCTCCTCGGCGGCGCTACGTCTGCTTTCATTGCTACATCCGGTAGTGGTCTTTTAGGATAAAAACACGGTGTAAGTTGACAGCTTGAAAACAAGTTTTTACCTACTAATTTCATTCACATGAGGACCAAGTGGTTGTGTTTACAGCCTGTCTAGCAACCAGATTTCACTTTGTCAAAACATTGGGGGTAACTACATCAAATATTAATACTGTACTATTTAAGAAAATCACCACAGTGGTATCAAATTCCTGTAAAAGCTACTAATTTTGCAGAAAATAACGTGTCCATGAGTTGAGGCTAAACTTGTCAGCCATCTATATTACCAATATAAAATCAGTATTCACACATATCTTAACATACATTGAAACACATTTTGGGAAAAATTACCACTCTACCTATTAGGTTGGTTGATAGTGGTCGTGTATCAGTAGCTAAAATAATGAATCATCAGAGGATTAGTTTTCTATGTATCATGTGACCTTGTCCATGTATTTGTTTTATTAACAGCTTGTTTGTTTTTATGTTGTTCTTTTGTGTTTGGTGAGCCGAAGAAAAAAATTCCACCTTGATGAACAATACATATATATTCTATTCTATTATCCTTAGGCTCCAAACTTCCTGAACAGAGATGGGTAAATCTGCCTTTTGCTTAATGTCTCACATGCTTTGAAAGAGCACATTCTAAACTTGGAATAGTTATGCTCCTTAACGTCCGGTTCTTCTGCGTGTCGCAGTTGTCAGTTGTTCGCACTCGCTGCGGTTCAGCTGCGGTTCTGCAGGGGAGCTGCTACTGCCAGTCGTATGATTTTACACAGGGTTGGCCTTAAAAATGAGCATAAACGTGTTAGTGAGTGTGTGTTTGTGAGAGTGAGAGAGAGAAAGAGACTACTACCCATCACCTGAAATTCTGTTAACTTTTAATATAAATACTGCCTTTCTGAGGTTCCTGGTATAACAACTGCATTTCCTTGTATAAAAGAAGTCCTGTGTATTCAAATAAATACCAGTACAGGAAGTGTCGCAAATATTTATGTTTGTGATATATTTGACAGATAAACATGGAAACTGTGGTGAAAGATAATTTTCTCTGTCTATTCTGCTGTGAACTGAGCACGGACAGCAGCTGCAACCGCAGCAAGTGGGGTCCGGGCTTTAGCAGCTCCTTCTTTTGAAATCAGTATTAATAAAACCGTAAATTGCTTCTCACATGTCTGTTTTTATTTTTCATTATTCACTTGTGCCATTGATTCCCTAATGTCTCTGGGTCTGTTCTTTGTTTTAGTCTGTTTGCTATGTTTAATGAGTTTTTAATGTTATCTTTCTCTGCTTGTATATATGAAACTTTCATTTTGTTTACTGCACATCTTTACTGGCAGAACAAATATTTGTATTTCACATCCTAATCTTTATTGCAAAAGCATCACTGGACAAGTTACAAAAATGTTTGTGGTTTAGATGAAAAACGTACAATCATGTATATAGTTATTAGTCAATTGTGTCAGCAGGAGTGTGGAGGGAGACACAGGAAACTCCAGCAAAGTACAAACCAACCTTCTGATCATTGTACAGCTATGGACGGAAGTGAAACTCTGTGCTTTCACAGTTTGATCCCGCTGTTCTTCAACAAAGTACCGACTGGTTGGCCTTACCCAGCTCTGCTCCTCTCATTGTGTGTGTCACTGTGTGAGTGATAGGGGGAGGGTCCCCAGGGCCTGTCTGTGTGTACTCCCAGTCTGAGGAGTCTGGGAGTACATAGTCACACACATTTTCACTCGCTCCAGGCATTTCACGTGATGGCCTATAATATAACGATATAAAAAATGATGTCTTCAATCGTTGTGAATGGCGCTCACGTTCTTCATTTGTAAACTGATTTCTTCAGTTCAGCGTGCACAAAAAATATGAACCTGTTCATTGGACGCATTCATGCACAACACTGCACTTGACTAATCGTGAGTAAGTTTCAGCCGTCATTCATGATGTTTTATCCTGTTTCTATAGCTTCAAAAAAATGAATCAAACACAAACTCACCGGACTAATGAGCACTTGGTTGCCATCAAGATAAGAACTAATTAAAATGACCCTAACCTTTGAGAGTTGAAACTTTAACAATTTTTGTGACGTTACTACATGTGAATGGTTTGTATTTATATAGAGCTTTTCTAGTCTTGATGACCACTTAAAGTGCTTTACATTACAGTCTTACGTTCACCCATCACACACATTCATAGAGTGCATCTATGGGCAGCTCTTCTGGTTAGAGGACGAGCTCAGCCGCTCCGTGGAGTATAGATTTGTTTGTGGAGGTACTGAAATACACTCAACACTGCAGACCAGCTTACTCAGTCTTGTTGCTTTTCACTTTATAAACAATAAATAATGAAGAAAGAGTTATGACCGAGGGCATCAACAACCACCCAGGATAAGGCTAGATGATTTCAGTCAGTAACCGTATAAATGAGGAAAGCATGGGGAAGACATTTGGGAGCTTTAGATTTTTCTAGGTCACTGTGAGGCTGTTTATTGCCACTTGATTGAATGCAACTAGCTAAAACTGTGTAAATATGTAATAAATCTTATTGAGCCAGAAATCATTTTCCTGCAATTTTTTAAGAAATAGGACATTGTATTTGAATGTTGAAATGTAGGCACAAGTCCAACCATTCTAGCTTAATTTGTAATATTTAGTTATATAGAATCAAGATGAAGACAAAACATGGCATTTAATCTGTCTTCTTTTGGACACAAAACAACAATTTCCTATCCCAGCCTGCATTGATTAAGCATCACAGCACTCTATGGACATGCTGTATGAGCAGTTTATCATCTCCATAGGAGGAGAGCTATTAACACACATAGAGAACATTTACAGTGGGGCCTGAAGGCCAAAATCTGCTACTCCGACTCTGTTACGTGCGGGGGGACGGACAGATCCGACAGACTCTTTTTCATTTATGCTTCTCTGAAGGCTCTGGGTGCTGAAAACAATTCAACGCCAGAACAGTAGGTGGCGCAACGGAAGACGAGCTTAGAGAAGCCTACCTTATGACGTCATTGTAAGTAGAAGTCCACAATTGCTTATTTACCTCATCCTGTCTTTCCTCACACACAGTGAACGATGGCAACTAACAGACAAAGGCTGTTGATGGAGCTGGAGCTGCTTGACATGAAAGAGGACTTGCTTGTAACGTATTTTATTTTATGGTTTTAAAGTGGCGATATTGTGATATAGGGAATGAAACAGGAAGTTTGAGGTCCGGAAATGTGAGATTCCGGAAATGACGTCATGCGGAAATGATGTCGTTAGCGGACCAATCACAGCCAAGGGCTATCCCAAGGCTCTCCGAAATGCCGTCGTGTAGTTAGAAACATCTGAGGTGCACAAAGAGCTCTCCGAGGTGCTCGGAGAGGGCGTTCCACGGCGGCGAAGCCGTTCCCATGTGTCCGTCTTTGTCAAAACAGAGTAGCATATATCGGCCTTGAGCCTCACACTGTTTCAATTCACCTCTTAGCTGTGAGTTTACAGCTTCTCTCAACATGCGTGTTGATTTCTCTAAACAAAGCAAAGATCTGCCAGCCCAGTGATTCTTTGAACTTCTCTTATTTCAATATATTGATATGTTTCTGGTGAGTTCCCCTCAGAATTTGGTTTGAATAAACTCACACTGTGTTGTTGAAAGAAAATATTATTTTGAGCAGTTAGCAATATGACAAATTACTTGTATTTGTATACTTGTATTTGTATAAACAGTTGTCCCAACCTTACTATTGGATCGGCTACTTTGAACCACTCAACTTATTGTAGCTTGACAACACTAATATCCCCCTTTGTTTTTTTTCAATTGTGCTCTTAGCTATTCAATTGATTTCTTACAGTGCTCATGAAGTGAGTGCGATCTGATGCGTACAACTCCTCCCTCTCAGGATGCTGAGTGTAGCTCTGATGCCTGCAGTAAGACCAGGACTGACAGCGTAATCATCATTAAGCATGGAAGCTGGAGATACGACTAAACGAGCTTGCCTTCCGAGCCATTAACTGCATTTCGGGTCTGGCATCTTTACCACCGAGCTTTTTCTCAGTGGCAGGCGCCTCTCTATGCTTTAGGCTACACTCACCACAAACGTCATCCACATAAGCTCTTTAGGGACTCCATTAGAGCAAAGAAAGATATCATTTGTGAAGACACGATGCATATTGGAGAGTTAATCAGGCTGCTTAATTTGCCTGGGGCCCATTAGTCACCGTGGCTTATTGTGTGGTCAAGAAGACAAAGGGAGCATGTCGCAAAAGGCACAGTGCACCTTTAATCTCCCCAGGGCAGACGGAAACCAACAAACTATATGCCAATCACATAAATTGCAACATGCTTTTTCATTATAAGTTCAAGAAGTCTTCAGTGTTGGCAAACAGCCTTAGAACCTCGGTCTGTGAAACTGTAAACACAAAACTATTTAGCGTGCCTACATTACGCTACATAAAACCATTTGACTTTTAAATTTAATCTAGCAGGCAACCAGTTTAAAACGGCAAACACAATTATGGCTTAGAAATGCATCCACCAATTGCTTGTCCCTCATAAATAATCAAGTCCAGGAGTTTTAGTGATTAGGGATGTGGAGACATGTGTCAACACCATACAGCGCTTGTCCCCAGAGCAGAAGATGGTTGTCAAGATCTAATTTTATGTTTTCCATTGTGTTCCAACAGGAGTTAAGAGGTAGTAAGCAGAACAACAACTCCAAACTTTCTCTCTATTTTTACCCAAACTTTGCAACCGTCAGAAAGTCTTACATTTAAATCTCACTGGACTGTCCCTATTCCCTATTATGCATCTAGCTATCCCTTAAGTAATGCAGGGTAATGGAAGCAAAATTGGGGGAAATGCAGGGATTTTTTTTTCAGCAGTGATTTGTTTGCTAATGCTGTTACTTTCACAGCTGAGATACATTGCTGGCTGATGTAATTTAGTTCTGTGAAACACACAGCACCCTACCAGTCTGCTTCATAAAAGAAATGTATCTTTTTTTTCTGTCAAATAGCCCATTATGTCCCTGCATATTTCTCCCTCGCCCCTTTTATGATAACCTTTCTGAATTCAATAGTCGCTGATAACAAAATACAGTTGGAAATGTGTGGCAATCACACGTAGACATACAATTGCAGGATTCAAACCTGAGGCGCAAACAAATTACAACCTTTCCTCCTGCTTTCTCCTCTAAACAGCCCCAGGTTGAAAATGATTGAGGAATGATATCAAGTTGCATATTAAAGGAACGGTAGATATTCAAACAAGTTTTATTACGACTCAGCATACTTGCACTACCCTATTTTGTGGTGGTTTTAAATCCATATTCATATTTTTTTCTTTTCAGGTGTTAATTTTGCCTGTGCTGAGAGAACTTCTGAAACAGCAAGATAATATTGACAGGTAGAAAACTCATACCTCAAAATAAAGGCTTCTTGCAAATAAGAAAAATAGGTTTTTGAGTCCTGCTGATATATTTATAAGAAGGGTCGTATATGGAGTAGTTTGTATGCTTGTCTTTGAACTGATGAAAGCATGGACATTTTACCAAAAAAGGAGATAAAATGTTTTTATTTTCTTAATTTAAAACTAAGAACTGTAAAGAAATAAGGGAGTTTTTAGGTGAATTATGGAATCAGTTATGTCTATAGTCCAACATGTGCTAGGTTTCATTCATAAAACACCTAGTTTAAGGTTAGGGAACAATTGTGGAATCATGAGAGAGCACACATTAAACTCTGTACTTTTTGAAGAAGGAAAACAGATGTTTTGTCATATATTCTTTTGGATTCCCTTGGATTGTTGCTAACTTTAATTTGGTGTTCCTTTGCAATATTTTTTGCGTGACCCCTGACCCATTGGAGCAGCTAATGTCACAGAGGTTATGATTTCAGAAAATGACAAAATGAGCAGCTTAAAATACATAAAAACTGAATTGCTACATAAATGTAATGATACAGTGTTTGATTTATTTGGAGTCCAATGACATATGTGTATTATTCCCCTTACATGTAACATAGAAAATGAGTAGACTATTGTCGGGGCTCATGTGTTGTGTTTATGGATGCTGAAGAAAAATAAATCTTGTTATTCCAGTGGCAGCTATCTGTGAGAGGCACAAACTGGGGCTCTGATCAGCCTGTGCTCGGTTATTTATACTCGGCGCAGCAGCTGATAAACAAAATCAAGCTCAAAGTCTTTTTGTCATAAATAGCAAGTCACCACCGAATTCAGCAAACTGCTGCAGCAAACTTTCAAATACAAGCATAAACATATGAGCTTATTTGAGCCGAGGATGTATGAGTTTTGCTGTAAGAATACTCTGTGTAAACTGCATGTGCCACCAGGAATCTATGTGTTTTTTGTTTACAGTGATGCAATGAGCAGAGAAAACACAATTTGTAGCCAAGAGTAACTTCATACCATAAAGCAAATGTGGAAAAACCAACAGCTGTCCTCTCTTCTGTCCTCTATTTAAAGCAAAGGCGGAGGTAACTTTTTGCAATAATATATCACAGCAACAATGTAGGAGGAGGTCAGGGTAAATGGTGTTGAGTTCAAAGCATAAAGAATGACTTGCACTACAGAATCGAAGGTTTATGTCACATCTGTTATCAACGATCAAAAATGGTTATTTGTTGAGGTCTTCTCCCAGAGTGATTACTGTAGTTGAGATGACACTGATTGAGTTTACCAGGTTATTTATGGCCTTGGCTGTATAATGTATTCAGTGGTTTCAAAGCTAAGGGTCAAAATAGTGGCTTTTTCACAGAAGTTGTCAAAATAGTAGTTAATTTTAAATTAAAGCATGCAGATAAACAAAATATTTGTCCCCACATTACTCTTATACTGAATAAAAAGAAAAACTGTGACATGTGCACGTAGTTGTTTTCTTTGCAAACTAGCTTGAAATCAATATGCTTTGTATTCTTGAAGCACGTCCTGGAGGATGAAGCACACAAGGCTATGGCAGTGTTATTTGGGGGGCTGCAAAGTTTATCACTTCTTAACACCATCACAACGTCAAATCTTCATGTAGGAAATCAACAAGCCCTAATAAATAATACATTAGCACACAAAGCAAATCCCTTCAACCAAACATTTTCTAAAACTGAACTAATAACTTTTTAAGTACAAGGCATAACTTATAGAGATGTTTCAGGCCCTGTATGCTGTGGAAAGCATGAACTGCACATGCACACATACACTGGTGGATGTGGATCACATCACTCCAGTTCCTACCCCTCGTCTGGAGGTAGTAATTACTAAAGGACATTTTCTATTGTTTCACCTTAACCTGGCTCCTGCATTTGGGTGCTCCTGCTTTCCACTGGTGACATTCGGTCTCTGTCTCTCCCTCTGTTTCCCTCTTGTTTTGAGGGTGGGATGGATGATGGCTCCATCAAGTAACTGAATTGAGACACATTGCTCCATCCGCTCAATAGTGTTCTTCAATCTAGTAGCTTTAGTCTTGTGTGAAGTTAACGCACCACTAATTTACACTAATTAAATGCACAACATACTTTTGGATGTATTGATTTTTGTGTGCAGTTTAATATTCTTGTCATCTATTACCATATAGTCAAATTTTTCACTATTTTTTGGAAAGCAAATATGCCCCACGGTTAAAGAAAAAATCATCGCATAGGCCATCACGTGAAATACCAGGAGCAAGAGAGAATGTGTGTGTGTGTGTGTGTGTGTGTGTGTGTGTGTGTGTGCTCCCAGACTCCTCAAATAGGGAGCGAGGTGGAATTTAAACACACATACACACAGGCCCCAAGGTCCCGCCCTAGCTCACTTGACATAAAAAGTGAGTCAGTAGTACCGAGATGAGAGGAGCAGAGCCAGTTAACGTGAACCGGTCAGTAAGTCCAATTTGTTAAAGAGTGGCAACAAAAGTAAAAATACAGGGCTTCTACTACGTTGTGCCACTGCCACTGCTTCATTCAGGACAGAAGCAGCGGTGGCTTTGTACCGTGCTGGAAATTTCTGTATCCTCCTCCACTGTCCTGCTGAGCTACTCTCACTCAACATACAACTTGAATGTGAGCGGAAATATTGTCAGGGATGCAAACACATGTATGGTTAAAATAGAGAGAGAAGTTCGAAGTAGAAAAAAACTGCGTAATATACAATCTGATGATCTGTGCTATTATGCAAATTGCCCCCTTCCAGATTTTAATTTTTTTTTCACACTTAAATGATTCAGATCATCAAACAAATTTTAATATTAGACAAAGATAACTCAAGTTAATAAAAATGCAGTTTTTAAATTATGATTTCATTTATTAAGGGAAAAAAGTTGTCCAAATAATTGCCCCCTAAACCTAATAACTGGTTGTGCCACCCTTGACGGCAACAACTGCAATCAAGCATTTGCGATAACTAGCAATGAGTATTTCACATCGCTGTGGAGGAATTTTGGCCCACTCTTTTTTGCAGAATAGTTTTAATTCAGCCACATTGTAGTGTTTTTTAGTATAAACGGTTTGTTTAAGGTCAACAGCAACTCAATCGGATTTAACTCTGGACTTTGACTAGGCCACTCCAAAACCTTCATTCTGGGTTTTTTTAGCCATTCAGAGGTGGACATGCTGGTGTGTTTCGGATCATTGTCCTGCTGCCCTTACCCAAGTGCACTTTAGCTTGAGGTCACGAACTGATGGCAGGACATTCTCCTTCAGGATTTTCTGGTAGAGAGCAGAATTCCTGGTTCCATCAATTATGGCAAGTGGTCCAGGTCCTGAAGCTGTAAAGCAGCCGCAGACCATCACAGTACCACCACCATGTTTGACTGTTGTTATGATGTTGTTTTTATGAAATGCTGTGTTGGTCAGCAGTGGCTTTCGCCTGGGAACTCTCCCATGGATGCCATTTTTGCCCAGTCTCTTTCTTATTGTTGAATCACGAACACTGACCGTAGCTGAGGCAAGTGAGGCCTGCAGTTCCTCAGATGATGTTCTGGGGTCTTTTATGACCTCCTGGATGAGTCGTCAATGTGCTCTTGGAGTTATTTTGGTAGGCCGGCCACTCCTGGGAAGGTTCACCACTGTTCAAAGTCTTCTCCATATGTCGATAATGGCTCTCACCGTGGTTCACTGACGTCCCAAAGCCTTAGAAATGGCTTCGTAACCCTTTCCAGACTGATACATGTCAATGACTTTGTTTCTCATCTGTTTTTGAATTTCGTTAGAAATGATAATGTTGCTTTTTGAGATCTTTTAGCCTACGTCACATACGCCCTTGTCAGACTGGTTACATTTAAGTGATTTCTTTAATCAAAAGGTGTGGCAGTAATCAGGCCTGGGTGTGGCTAGTGAAATTGAATTCAGCTTTCCAAAAAAATGTTGTTAATCACAATTCATTCATGTTTTATCGTGGGGGGGCAATTACTTTTTCACATAGGGCCAGGTAGGTTTGGATAGCTTTTTTCCCTTAATAAATGAAATCATCATTTAAAAACTGCATTTTATATTCACTCTGGTTATCTTTGTCTAATATAAAAATTTGTTCTGAAACATTTAAGTGTGACAAATATGCAAAAAACATAACAAACCAGGAAGGGGGCAAATACTTTTTCACAGCACTGTATATACTCCCCCCCCCCCCCCCCCCCCCACACCAAAAACAAATCATCGGTCTCCAGGAATTCAAAAAGCCTCCTAAATAGACGTCAAAAAAACGGGAGTCGCCAAAAAGCAAGTAATTTGCATGCATGGTTGTTCCTTGTAGCTTAGTAACAGCTGTCCTCAAATATGGACATTATTCACAACGTTTGGATGACGTGGAGACCAGACTAGATTGGTGATATGAGCGGATAGAGCGATCAGATCTCATTTGGATCTCAATGTAGATACTGGTGACACAAGCTGTAAATTGCAATCAGGTATAATCGTATGCAGATACAATGTGAATATGAGATATTTTTTAAGGCCAGAGGTAAAGGTAGATGCCTCATTAGATTAAATCATATACAAACATACAACATTTTCATTGTCAGAGATACTTTGACTAATGAACTAATAAAATATTGATATTATTCATGCTCTAACCATGTCAAACAGTCATGGAAGAGGATGGCTGCTCAGTCTCTGTTGGAGGACTTAACTAACGCAATACGTGGAACTGCATCTGCTCCTACCATTAGGAGAGATAGTGCAACAAATACAAGCAGATCAACGGGTGTCTATCAATGTGTGGCCACCAATGACTCACTGTGGCAGTGGAGATACACAGTGAGATGGATTTTTAAACATAAATACTAGGTGCATTAAGTTTGATGTGTTGAAATCACGATCAATGTCAAAGTTATGTTTTACATGTGTATTGTCTAAGGAGAAGGATTGGACTCTTTTTATCAGTCTACAATATCTGGAGGGGAAGTTTTGGCTGTGACTTCTATACTGCACTTATATGTAGTGTCTTGTAAGCCATTGCAGACTGTGCACATTTTAATGCATGACACTGAACAAATGTAATTGCCTACTTCCATAAACAGGGCTGTCTCTGTGGTTGGTACACAGCTTTTTGCATCTGAACCCAAGTTTGAAGAGCTCAGAAAAGAAATCGATAAAACTAATATTGCTTTTCACAGCAGTTATCTACAATGATTGCACATGCAAGCAATTTAATCTTGGAAACTGTTTAATGCCATCGAAGTTCATGTCAGCTACACAGTATACGTTAATATAAGTTTAGGATATGATGAATTTGTGAGGCGAACATTAACTAGTGATTTATGCACAAGTGCCAAAGAAAGTATGAGTGGTTTGCAATTATAAAATGGCTCAATGCCACTTACAGCCCATTTGTAGAATTTTATTTCAGATAAGAATAGTTCAGGTTGATTTTGGCAAAGAGGAGATGACTATCAATTACCTCCATTCAGCCTAATGGAAAATTACATTTGTTTCAAGTAAACAGCTGTAATTGCAGAGTGGCTTTGAGTGGTTAGCACAAAGATTATTACCATGCTGCAATCCTTAGTCCCACAGAAATTATGCACATGCAAAAACACTGAGTGTGTGCACTTTTCATAAAAAGCACAAGGACACTCAACCACAACAAAATGATGATAAACAAGTCCTCTTCATATCTGCACAAGTGAATTTGAGTGCTTTATTTTATATGCAATACAACATTTTGGAATGTTGAGTCAGCAGAACCAGTATAATTGACGGTGATAGGTCAAATGTTTAAGTATAAATCTTTTTTTTTTTACCATATAATCAACATGTGCATGCCCTAACTGATATAATTGCGTGGGTGGACAAGTATCAGACAGGACATACACACTGCAAAACAAGTGGGGAAAATTACAAAACCTTCTTTTAAGCCAATAAAACCGTAGCTAATATACGTACGATATTTCACAAATCTTTGATGAAAACACTCCATCCACTAAGACACAATTTGGGTCAATGGGCCAGCAGGATTCTGGATGATATTTGTACTGTGCTAAGATGCTTTTTTAAATTAAAAAAAGGTAATTTAACTGTATTTACAGTATAAAGCTATATGAGGGCTTAACAGTATATGCTTTTTATTTTTTTTTATAATATTGTAGATATGGAAGAAGGAGAATTGTTTTATCTAGCTTGGGGCTAAGTATATGCCCTTCAAGGTAACTATCTGGTCAGACAATGTTTCTCAAAGGTGTTTAAAGGCAAATATAATAACTTTAGTTCTGTCTGAATTTTGAAGTAAAAAATTATAGGTCAACCAGTATGGTCCACTAATTTTTAATTAAAAAGGACGTGGTCTGACTGGTGCTTTGGGGCACAAAAGAACACCCTTGTCGGAATATCAGACAATCGATGAATAGGCCAACTATGAGCTGTGCAGCTGTTTGATTGACACTGAAGCCGTGTGTAACACTGAGTCCCTTACTCATGAGAGTAAATAATCTTACCGATTACCGATCTTGACAATGAAGGTTATAGATTACTTACTAGTATCAATTATAGTACAATTATCAGGCTACATAAAGGCACCTGGTGTGTACAATGTCTAACGCTTAATTTATTTGAAATTCAGTTAAATAAACTTGCTCAAAAGTTCATTACTTAGGTTTGGAACATTTTATATATTTTTAAAGTAACTCACTCGCTCACACAAACACACTGTCTCCCTTTGGCGCATTAATTTGGAGGAAAAATTTGAATGACAACAAAACATTAGTGAACTAATGGCATGAGATGGGACAAAAAGATGCTTTGAAAGATGTTTTATATGCATAGATCTCGCTAATAATAAGCTGGATGAGGGAATGTTTATTTAGGTTCTTATTGTTTGTTACAGTGCAAACAGCTGATCACGTCTGTCCCTGGCAAAATTGATCACAATAAGCGACTGGTTACTATAACCAAATTGTGCTGCTTCAGTATGGTTTCAGAACTTGAGAGAAAGGTAACAGTGTTTTTTAGGAACACTATCATGACTGGTAGACATAAAAAAACACAGACACACACACACCAACTCAGATGATGTCTCTGAACCGTTACAGTTTAAACGTTGATTTGTTTGAAATAAACGCCACAATATCAACACTGATCCCCACATAATGATCAATACCTTCCTAAAATCTTACTTCATAGCACCAACACACAACCCTCAGTGCCTTTGGCTGAGGGATAGAGCGGTCATCCCCCAACCTGAAGGTCGGCAGTTCGATCCCCAGTTCTCCATCTGCATGCCGAAGTGTCCTTGGGCAAGATGCTGAACCTTCAGCATTTTTCCCTTCACAGAACAACAAAGTGCTGCTAATAGATGCACTGTATGAATGTGTGTGTGAATGGGTCAATGTAAAACTATACTGTAAAAGCTTTGAGTGGTCATTACGACTAGAAAAGCTCTTTATAAATACAACATAATTTAGCATTTTACAAAGAGTGTTATAGAAGACACATGTGTAAAGTCGCCCTGGATAAAACAACACAATTTGTGAACTTAGTCAATGTATGGAGACCCAGAGTAGTAGGCGCGCGGTGCACAGAGACAACGGGAGGAGCAGCCCGTTTATACCAAACATGTATGAAAAGACCCAAAATGAACACTGTAAGAAGATAACTTGATCACTATAACCAAATTATTTAAACAGCATTTGTAAGGGAACGATTCCCTCCCAAGCTTTTTGATCCTTGTAAATGGTTGATCAGGATATCCATGTTCACTATATCTGGTTAAATGCAAAGACTAACAAGGCTGTAGTGATGTACGTGTCAGCGTGAGACTGACATTGTCAGTTAGTGACATCATCAGGCCAAAATAAATTAAATGAAACACAGGTTCGAAAGGCAGCTATGTCACTGAGGGCTCTTGTGAAGTTGGGATATTTTCCCCTTCAGAGTCTAATGAAGAGGGCATCAGAGTGGTGGAGGACCATGGTGGTAGCTCTATCAGATCGATCTCACTCCATTGTAGTTGGAAAATGGCTCTGGTGAAAAACCCTAAGCCATGTTTCAAATGTATATAGCAGTAGTGTTGCTATTGTGTGCAGGGAATCTTTTTTTTTTATAATTGCAATTTAAACAACTGAACTAATCCCAATGGGGAAAATCATTTGGAGCAGCTTGCCCACAAAACCATTTAAATACATAACTCCAAAGTCTTATCCATTAAACCAAGGCTTGGAAAAGAATATACGATGAAAGATGTGTGACGCTGACCTCGATCAGCAGAGATTTGAAAGTGAGAGGGGTAAATGTCACAGATTTCCACTCATGGGTGGTAGCTAATGGAAATGGGATAACCACACTTGGTTAGAGGCTGTTAAATGTAATATGTTTCATGGCATAGATGTCCCTAATGGTTGACTCTTTGTCAGCATTGACCTTGCAAAGTTACAGTCGTGTTGAAACACTGGGGTGGTATTATGAGCCACGTTTAACCCACGCTATGGAGATTTGGTCTTTTTGATTCACTTCCTGTGAAGGTTTGGATTGTGTGTGTGTCCCTGCTTTGATTTTAAATTAAACAAACTTTGATTTTAAATTAAACAATCACCGAGATTATAGCATTGACTCAAGTTAAAGCAGTTCAATATTGTTTACCAACTAAGTGAACAGTGAAATCACAGCAGATGCCTTTTCAATATACTCTGCCAATAATAGGACAGTGCAGAGGATTATCATCTTGAAAATGCAGCCAGGTGGCCAGGGAGTTTTTCATGGCCCAGTAGTGGGATGGTCTTGACCGCCAAAGTCAGTCAGTTGACCTCGGTCCAGCTGAGCAGGGGAGTCACAAACTTAAAATCTGACCAAAGGCAAAAGGTTGATTTGCAGTTGAGGCAAGTCAGAGTATCACTAGGGGAGACACCACGCACCTTTTGGTGTCTCTAGATCATAGAGTTCAGCCAGTCAAAGAATAAAAAGATTAAATGATGTGAAAGACACTACATCCACAGCAGTTGTCCCTGGTGGCTCTCAAACCCTTTGCTCTGGTCCTCTGCAGTGAAAGAAAGTTTTTACAAGGTTTAAAAGAAAAGTCTGTGTAAGATGTGGTTTGATTAAACTTTTAGCCCTGCATAGTGAGAATTGATACATCTTGTCAGATTGGGACAGATGAAATGCGTGTACTGGCTTGGCCCGTGTGAGGTAATGGCATGTACTTTCCATATACAGTAGCTGGTGTAGTGATTATCTGATGAATCCTTGGTAATTTCTGCTCCTGGCAGCTTTCTTTCTAAAGCTAACAGTTAGTTAAGCTGTTGGGCAGGAAACTAAGTATGATTTGTTAGGCAGGCAAACTCTAAGAAGCCATACAGACAACAAGACCACAAACAAATAACTTAAAGTCTAACTCATTTAAATGACTGTGCAGCATTGACTTGGTTTGTTTTAAAGTGCTGATACCACATCGTCTGCTTCCTTTCTCTAAGTGTCATCTCCAAAGTGTGTAAAAGAAAAAATGGACCACCTTACAAGCAAATGGCATATTTACTGTTCCATCTTAGTATCCATGTGTTTACAACTATTTGAATGTTAGGGTCCAATCAATATAAAAGATTAACCCCTTTTTTTTTATCATTATGAAGAAACATTGGATCTCAGTTGGGTTCTGCACAATTCTGCAAAATTCCTAGTGTCAACCCTGAGTTACAATAGCATCAAACATACAAAGAAGAGGATAATTTACTGTATTATTATCCTCTTAATAATTTGTTATAGTTCCACTTTCTGAATTATAGCGACAGAATGATGCTGCACTCTTTCACTTTCAGTTCTCGGGGATAATTTCTAGTTTTGCTTTCTGAATCAGGTTAAACTTGAGTTGTTTAAAATGATGCCACAGTATCAACACTGATCAACACATAATGATTGATCCATTTCTTAATACGCAAAATCTTTCTTCATAGCTGAACATTCATCAGCCTGTAACTCGCTCCCTTCCTCTCTCTCACTGACAGACACACAAAGAGTGTCATCTGACAATGTATGGAGAGCCTGAGGAAATGGCAGGGCACTCGGTTTGGCTCGATTCTTTTGGGGCACAGCTGAGAGGGACACAGAGAGGAGCAGTACATTACCGACGGAGCCAGTAAAAACGGTAAAAAATTACTTTTCCTGTCCAAACATGTATGAAAAGACCAAAAATTAACACTGCAAGTGGATTACCTCATCACTATAACTAAATTATTTAGACAACATTTGTTTAGGGACGATTCTGCTTTTTGATCCATATAAACTGTTGATTACTATATCCATGACCAGTATTAGCGGTTTCCACTGGTGCTGCAATCATTAACACTCCCTTTCTCTTCCCTGTTTTGCACCCGCCTCTCACTCTTCCCTATTTATATGCGCTCACCCCAACCGCTCTGGAACTGATAATTTTCTCTTTAATTGCTAAGGTCTAAATCTAACTGTGCCTTGAGATAATGTACGTTACGATTAAATGCTAAACAAATTAACAAATTTAATTCAATTGAAAAAAAAAAAATCATATAGATTAAAACCAGTTGGCACAGCAGCCTGTACGATTTTAAATAACTCAACTGTTGACAATTGCATTACTTGAAAAGTCAATCCAACTGTACTTTTGGATGAAGTAGTGTTTCATGCAACTGATTCCTTAAAAATTAAACCCACATGCAACAGTCGGACCGCACCAGTCTCTATGTGCTTCAGCACAGGGAATGACCTCAACAAAGAGGCAGTGGACACAAGGATTTTGATTATGAGGCATCTGTAAGTGAATTATTATGCCACACTTTCTTTCAGTTATTTCTTGAGGAGAAATTGCAAGCTGGGTTCTTACCTGCAAAGTCAGACATGTTATCCATGATGAAATATTTAGTGTGGAGCCGAAGTTGGTCAAATGTGCACCATAACTCTCCATCAAACTAAAAAAGGTAACATTGGAAAATGGATGAGAGACAGCTTTTTGTCTCTCCAGGTTCGGGTGAGTTGCGGCCCCAAGTGAAGCAGTTTAAGTGTCTTGTGGTCTTGTTCACGATTGAGGGAAAGATGGACTGCAAGATGGTGTGGCATGAGCTGTAACGCAGGCCTTGCACTGGAATGTTACTCTCAAGGTTCTGTTTTTCAGCCTCAGTTTTCCAGTGTGCTCTTTGGGCTCTCCCCCTCCCATCTGTTTACCCCCGTCTGTCTTTGTGAAGGAGTGTTTGATTTGTGTTTTGTTTGGTGGTATACCGGTTTTATTTTGAAATTCGCTCTGTGTGTGTCTCTAGCTTTATTTCCTGCTTTTGTACTGACCAAGATTATATACAAAGTCAATGCAAATTCGAGATAAGGAGCAAGTATCGCGTCTCTCCCCTGGCATTGCGAATGGCTTGCTTAACCCATTTTGCTTCCATTGTGTCCAACAGATGTGTTAAAATATTGGAATTTGAGCAAACATTTGTCTTGTGACAGCCAATCAGCCCTGACAATGTAACTCACCGGACTCAGTCGTGGCACCAACCAGAGCAGGAAGGTGATCAAACTGGTCTCTGGTCAGCCTCAGGTAGTGCTGGAAATGACAGTGATCCAGACACAGCTCCTAGGGGAGCCAGCGAAATACCCAAGCTGTGAACTCTTCCAAACGGGCTTGAGGACCCACGTACAACGCTGCTTTCACTTCAGGCAGTACTTCTCCTCTCTTCTCTACCGCTGGCTTCTCCCCGTGTTTCCACATGTACGACACAGCAACTGGGGTTGCTTCAGCCAGTCGTCCTCCTCACTTCCAGACAAGAACAGGCTAATACTCACCGGTTGTGTTTTTTCTTGCGTTCAGGGCGATTCACAGGATTAACACGGATGAACACAAATGATCTCATTACGCGGATCAAGTGTTTAGGGCATCACAAAAATTCGGTGTGAATGAAGCATTAGTCTTTGTTGAGTTTTATGCTTTGTCTGCGTCTCTGCCTGCTTCGTGCTCCTTACCCTGTGATGTCTTTCCCTGAACTGTTAGATTTTCGCTTGTTTGTTTCCTTCTCTGCCTGCCCCTTGTTTTATTTTATTTGTTTTGAATAATTTTAGTTTTGTAGATTTGATCTTCCTCCCTCTAGCATTTGGGTCCACCTGCTCACCACGCCCTGACACACACGCACTCCATGTTTCTTTTCAACTGTTTTAGTACCTTTTTGAGGCACATTTCTAAAAGTATATATTATTCAAACTCTTCAGACTGTGTAACCATATTAATTTTGATTACAATTGAACCTCTTTTAATTGAAAGACTTGCTTCAATGGCCTTCGATTTTGGTGTCTAACCCAAAACCCTGTGCTTCTATGCAAAGACCTATCAATTAATTTGGAAGTGATTGTTGATTTTTTTTATCATGTCATTTGAATTTGGTGACACAGCAGACCATTCTGTGTGATGGAGAATGCAGATTGGAGAATTAAACACATAACTAAGTTTCCATGGTAGAATGTGCAGCTGTAAGGGTTTAATTGACACCCATTAAGTCATTGCTTTTTCATCACGAAAATTTAAAAGATAGAACAATATTCAGTTGGCACTTTTGTGCTTGTAGTGATATGGCATCAGACAGGGATTATTTTTCTTGTATAAGTACACGCCCAAAAATAAATAAGACAGTTGCTCATATGATTTTTGGGTGGGAAACAAAAAAATGAAAGAGTAGAGCAGTCAGATTTGCATTCCTTCAACACAGTCAATATGCTTCTTGCAGAAGGTAATAGAGCAAAGATTTGCAGATGCTTTGGGTAAGTTGGAGCAATTGGTCGATGGGCCAAGCACAGCTGTTGATGTGTTTTCAGGGGATTTCTATCATTTGATTTCTACTGCACCTGTTCCATTATCTTGTGATATTGATATCCTTGCTGGAGACGAGCCATTGACTATGAAACCTGCAACCCCCTTGACACCTCCTGAAAGACATACAAACTGTGTGCTCTTTTTTGGGGTATTAGGTAATTTGCCTGGATCTCAATCCCTATTATGTTCTATGTACCTGTCAATTCTATGGTTATGAAAAAACTGTGAGCCTCGTCTACAAAATCTGAAAAATCCAATGGAGCAGGATTTATGCAGTTATGAGTACGTAGTAGTCTGAGTTTTCCTGCAGAAACATCATTGCAGATTTAGAACTGGAAAGAGCAGATATTCAGTTATTCGATGTCATCTGGTATTTTCAGTTTGAAAAGCTGAGCTTCATCAGGCTGCTGTCAAACAAGCTTGTTCTCATGGATCTGAAATTACGGATTATGTTGTTGCCCCTGTGCATAGTGATGACTCAGTGCCCTTTGTAGAAAGTAAAATGATAGAGCAAAGGCTGAGATACAAAGAAGTTTCCCTGACATAAAGGTGCTACCAAAACATCATTATTTGGTGCCCTACCCCCTGATGATTAAGCTCTTTGGTCCAGTTGTTGTGAATTGGACTATGCGCTTCTAGAATTGCATTAGTCTCAAAGCATAAGCTAATTATTGCTTACCATCTAAGCTCTCATTGTCTGGGCAACTCTGGGCTAGAGATTTCATCTGTATCCACACTACCAGTAGATTTACTCAAAGAGGAGATTGGACAAACCATGAAACGTTCCCTGTCACACATGATGTTCTACCTTGCAGAGTATGTGGTAACCAAGGACAACCTATAGGAGGGTAATGATACCGGCCCACAGAAATTGACAAATTTTGCATAACAGTGTATTCTACATTGTAGAGAGCAAACTCAGCCCACCATCCACAACAGCATTCTGACACGTGGCCTTCAATGAACCCCTTGATACATGTCCAGGATTAGAAGAATGGATCAGCCAACATAGGTACACTGAATAGGCATATTAAAATAATTGGTACATGGTAAAAAAAAATTGTTTGTTTGTACTTGTACTATATACTATATATTTTTGAGGACCATTTTGAGAATAGACCTTATGGAAAGAGGACATTTTTGAACAGTGAAGACATTTTGGCTAGTCCATACTTTTCCAGAGGCTTGTTTGACAGTTAAGACTTGGTTTTAGAGTTAGGCATTTAGTTCTGATGGTTAATGTTAGGGTAAGGGGCTGGCAAACGCATTATGCCAGTAATGCGTTTGCCAGCCCCTTGCTTAGCTTAGCTTAGTGTCCTGTGTGTGTGTGAATGTGTGTGTGTTGGGGGTTAGACTTTATTATATATACACTGAATTCAAAATAAATAATAAATGAAATAACAGCTGATTATAAGATTGTTCAGACCAGATCAAGTTAAATGGAACACCGTTGTAGTTCTGTATGTTGCAGGAGTCTCAGGATCTTTTTTTTTTAACACCATATACCTGTACATTCCAGCAACACACAGCGGCAGAAGCTTGGTCACCTTAAAGACAAAAAAGCCAGACAAAAACTGAGCAGTCCAATGCAAAGAGGACAGCATATCAGGCCAGTAATCAGCAGATCACTTATCACTCAGGGAAACAGATCACTCTTTTAAAGCTGGTAATGTTAATATTTTGGCCAGATAAGACAGATGGTTTAAAAGAGGTGTAAAATTAACCATCTTTGTCAACCTGCAAAAAACATCGCATTAAGAGAGGAGGTGGTTTAAGACACCAACTTTCAGCCACCTGCTGTCCTAAGATCTTTCCCCATGTAGCTCAACACTTAACCACACCCACACTCCTGTGACCCTAATGATTCACAGAATAGCAGGGTGGTTCTATGACTTACGGTATCAACAGCCATTCACACCTTGACTCAGAGGACCCCAACAACCTATTTAAAAGACAGACTTCCAGGAGGGCATAGTAAATGGTTTTGGTTTTGTATTTATATAGCGCCTTTCTAGTCTTGATGACCACTCAAAGCGCTTTACAGTACAGTTTTACATTCACCAATTCACACACACATTCATACTGTGCATCTTTTCGCAGCACTTTGTTATTCTATTGGGGGCCATTAAGGGTTCAGCATCTTGCCCAACAACACTTCGACAAGCAGATGGGTCAGACTGGGGATCGAACTGCCGATCTTCAGATTGAAGGACCACCACTCTACCCCTCAGCCACAGCCGCCCCTTCATAGTTCAACCTTTGGACTCAAAAAGAAAAAGAGAGCATGAATGTTGTGACGCAGCCTGACTCAGTGCTGTGTCAACAAAGAGGGAGACGGACGAGGGATGAACAAAAACAAGTATTTATTATGACACTAAGGTTTTACAAGCCAAAGTCAACAGCCGAGTGAAGTACAGCCGTCTGCAGCCAGGAAGGGATTCCGAACTGGAAGAGCAGTCCTGATATAACCAGCCCGCACACAGCTGTGGCTCATCAGCCTGATGACCCATCACTCCACCAGGACACCGGAAAGAGAGAAGACCCCTAGTGGAGTGGAGGGTCGTCACAATGTTTGCCCAACACACCGACCAACAGAGTCTAAGCAGAGCATTGCAGCCATGAAAAGAGAGCTCTACCCTTAGATGTAAAGAAGAGGAATGATAGAGAGGTTGCTGTTTGTTATGCACCAATGGTGAAGGATTTCATAGCAAAGTGTCTCTCTCATGTAAAATGTTTCATCTTGGATTATTGTTGATCAGATAAATGTTTTGAATGCTTTGGCAAATTGCTAATATGCCTGATTGTATATTATGTGTCTGTGCTTTATCTCCTTCATAGACTGTCCTGTCTCCTGTATGGGTGATGTTGGCAGTTGACAGTGAAGTGAGATCCAAGAAGGGTTTACAGCTCTTCCATAATTTTATTTGCAGATTCTGGCGTGCGCCCCTAAGCATAAGAGCTTTCAGACAATTGGAACAAATATATCATCGTATAGGGGTTGTTGAGCTAAGGTTGGCAGATTGGAAGATGTTTGCATATGGCCAAACCCTAGAGAAGGCACCTCAAAAATCATAGATACAATTAAATAAAAAAAAGACTGTTAATAATATAACTGAACAAATTATATCGATGGTAAGGGTATCTGTGTGACCCTCTTCCAAATCTACTACACTTCTCAGACAGTAGAAAAGACTAAGTTTTCTATGATTGGATTGTCCCTGTCGAATATCATTCAGGACTAAAGATGGGGTAAAATTTCATATGTCAGCATCACAGTATAAGTGTTGACTGCTTTGGTTTACACACAGTTCACATATTCACAAATTTTTCCCTTTTCCTTTGTGTAACTTTACCACCAGTGATGCCGGTAACGCGCTACTTAGTAACGCGTTACTCTAATCTGACTACTTTTTTCAGTAACGAGTAATCTAACGCGTTACTATTTCCAAACCAGTAATCAGATTAAAGTTACTTGTCCAAGTCACTGTGCATTACTATTTTGTCATTAATAGTAAAATATATATTTGATTTCGTGCCGCGGATGGGGGAGCAGCCGCCCTCCGCTCCACGCAGCCGGAGGCTCGGTGTGCGGGCCGCTCGGACCGAGTCTCCCAAACGGCTGCGTGGTAATTAAACCCGTCTCCGGCCGACCTCCGGTTTGTCAGACGTCTTCCTCCAGCCAGATAACGGCGTCTCTGGTGCGGGGGCTTCCTTTCTCTTGGACTGAGGGGTGGTGTCCGTCGCCGGTGCGGAAGGCGGGCCGTCGGAGGGGACCGGTCGGCGGCGGCGACTCTGGCCGCGTGCCGGGCCCTTCTCGCGGATCACCTCAGCTACGTCGCCCGCTCCGTTCGCGCCCCCCCCCCCCCCCCCGGCGGTGCACCTCGGCCGGCGCCTAGCAGCTGAGAACTGGTGCGGACCACTCCCCCCACGCCACTGTTTCACTCATTACATGCGATAACAACATAAGATTAGTCCAAAGTTACACATTTAGACATGATATCAGCCTACATGTTGTTTTATACTCTTGTTTTGTTTTGTAAAACCACTCCTTGCTTCTCTAATGCTGTGAACAACAGGTACAATGTTCATAAAACATGTTGAAAAGAATTTAATAGTTACATTTATAACCAATGTAGATCATAAATAGTAAGTTTTGCCATTACAGTGTTAACAGTTAAATATGTCAGGTCAAGAAAGACTGTCTTAATTTTATTTTAGAAAAACAAGTATTTATGTCAAGTGAAGTCAAGAAAGACTGTCTTTATTTTATTTTTATTGTTTTATAAAAAAAAAAAGTATTTAAGTTAAGTTAATTCAAGGAAGACTTTTGTTTTTATAAAAACATGTATTTTTTCAAGAATTAGTTTTTAAGTTACATTGTACATTGTTGTGTACATTACTGTTAAAAATCCACTAATAAAGTGAGTGTTGGCAAAACCGGTTGTCATTTTTATGTTGAGCCGGCGGGGGTGTTGTCGGCAGCTGCGGAATGTAACTAAGAAAGTAACTAGTAATCTAACTTAGTTACTTTTAAAATCAAGTAGTCTGTAAAGTAACTAAACTACTTTTAAAATCAAGTAGTCTGTAAAGTAACTAAGTTACTTTTTCAAAGTAACTGTGGCAACACTGTTTACCACTGATAGCTTTTTTCACTTTTATTCACACATAGCTTTAGGCCTCGTTAATGGGTCTTGTTGTATATTTCTACTTTGCATTGGGCATGGATGCATTAATTTATGGAATTTATAATTCTAAGAGGACATGCTTCAAGTTTTGATCCTGGTGATATCGTAATTGTTCTTGAAGGCATATATGCTCTTGTAAGATAATGTGGTGTTAGCTGTTGCTATGCTGTTTGGACTGATGTATGCTATGAACCTCAGCTACCTGCCTCTGCTACAGTCCAAAATATTTTTATGGAACTGGATGGAGATAAACTTTGTATCAAAGCACGACCCCAAAAATTTGCTAATTGTCTGAAAGAAAGTTTTTCTCTCAGGGGACTGATATGTATGTGTGCATTATGCTGCAGATCCAACAAAAAATGTGGAATCTATTGAATTTTAATGTAGTGTCATAATGGGACTGTTGGGACTTGGCAGAGGTTTGCAGGCTACTGAGTGCCCTAGTTACTAAACAGATACCTTGCATGACTTTTGATATATGTTATCATCACCTAACCTCAGTTCGTGCAGAAGACTTCTATTGGTTGATATAATGTAGTATTCTGGTGTTTATATCAATATCGCCTTGATTTTCTGAGGAGCGACTTTTTGCCTTTTTTTATTTCGAAGGCTGTTTATTATTGCGGCTTGCTTATATTGCCATTTACATTAGTGTTGGGCAAGGCCCAGTGATCCGACTTAGAACAAAGGGTCGTAAAACCTTAGGCCAGGCTCGGGTAACCCCTTACATTTAAAAATCCAGCATGGGCCCTTATCTCCATGTGGCAAAAGATCACGTCCTGGTCCCCCACGGTAAGCCCGCCCCTGGGGGCCAAATCCTGACAACTCAATTGGCTGGAGGGCCACACTGACCCCTGACCCCTCCTCCCAGGGGGGAGTCACCTGAGACATGACTTAAAAGGGCTGAACTCACAGACTTCTCCCTCTCTTCACTCAGATGCCCAAGCAACAACAGAACCCCTCCGGGGTTCTACTAGTTAACTCGGTATTTTTAAGAGACTCTCTTCGTCCTCCTCTTTTCCACGCTGCTCAAGTTGTTTTCTGACCTCAAGAGGTCTAACCACACGACTCAGTAACTAAGGAGGCGATTAGACATCGAAACAGGAAGTGCCCCGCTGGACGGACTCCCACACTTCCATAGACTTTACTTTTTCTTTTTTCCAACGATCTACAAACGGCTTCAAACCAGCCGTCCCCTGCAGAAGCGCGACGTTCATCCCGCTGAGGAGTAAGAGGCAATCCACTCCGTTCCTGTAAAACAGCACGTTCTCCGCTGTTACAGAAGAAAGGCGAAGTTTCATTCCGTCAAGGAGCACGAGGAATTCGCTCCCTTTTCCGGTCCAGCGGCGGAGCTCCGCAGCTCCGCTCGTGAGAAAGACCACGTGATTCACTGGCCCCCGACACATTCGCGCCGAGTCGCAGGCACATCGCGAGGGTTGCACAGTAAGAGACTTGATTATCTGGGCAGATACGTAGCATATTATTTAATACTTGAGTGTATTTTGTTGATGGAACTTCCGTGTTCCATTGTTTTAGCCGGCCACTACTCCGAGCCGCTACTTCCGGTTTCCGGTTGGATCGCAATGTTTTGTGTTGCAGTAAATAGGGCCGCGAGAAGCGCCTCCGCCCGCACTGTTAACGTCTGTGTGAGTCTGCAGTGATTTCACCGATCAGAACCTCGGCCCACAACACTCGCTTGAGGGCTGAGGGGTGAATCACTGTTAACTCATCTCAGGCGTATTTTTAAGAGCTTCTTTGAACTCTCCTTACATGTTTTCTCTCTCTCTCCTTCTAAACCGACCTATACACACTTCTGACCTGTATTTATAATACAGGTCATGTCACATAGTTAAATCTATGCTTAGAGAGGCTGAACACATCTGGAAACCATTCGGCCCCCAAAGCCAAGCAGAGATAAGAATTCTCTTTGTCTAAAATTTCCTTTGTGTAATTCATGTGACGACCACCAGTGTGCGCTCCGGCCACATGGTGTCATTAACATAGACTCCATCTTGAATAACGCAAGTTAACCCACCATTTTGAGTCTGTTATTGCCACGCCTCCGCTCTCTCTCTCCTCCCATCCTGGCTCTAAATTCATAACGGCTCCGCCATCTTGTTTTGTAGTCAATCCGCCATTTTGAGAGTTTTTAGGCCTTGATTCCACGAATCATGATCGGCCTCCATCTTAGATGTGATGTCACTACGCGTCATCGCCACCCCCCTTCTTTTTCTCTCTCTCGCACACACACACACACACACACACACACACACACACACACACACACACACACACACATTGATAGACACAGACAGACACACACACACACAGAGACACATAGATGGACCAGAGGTTACATGCGTGTTCTAAATTGTGATAAGCTGCTGTTGTTATCTTTGAAATATGGGAGTTTGTTAAGATGATGAATCATTAAATAACACTAACTTTATTTCACACACACACACATAGACACACACACACAGAGAGACACTTTGACACAGACACACACACACATAGAGACAGACATACATAGGTAGACCGCAGGTTGTCCATGTATTTTCTGAATTGTGATAAGTGCTGCTGCTGTGTTTACCTTTGAAATATTGGAGCTTGTTAAAATGATAAATCATTGAATAACATTATAACTTTATTTCCCCTTTTTAATAAATACTTTTGTAATTAAAGTATCTGTAGTCTGTGATTATTTGTGCATAAGTGTGTGAATACAGCTGGATTATGATTGCCTGTGCTCGAACTTAGAAGCCTTCACTGTTTATTAAGTAATCGTTAATATTAAAATATTGACATTATTAATTTGACATTTATCATTATGAGACTGATAATTATAGCTTGATTTGTTGGTCCCTGGTAACCAGGGTGGTGCCCCCCTTTCTCAATTATTAATATAGATAGTATTATTCTTAAATTGATAATTTTATTGTTTTAGACTAATTATTTTCATTATTCTTGGTTGATAACCTTATCATTGTTAATTGATAGCTTGTACTTTCTAATTGATAATTCCTATTTTCTCATTAGTGGTTTTATTGTTATTTGATTACTGATCATCTTCAATTAATAATTTAATTATTTTTGATAGATAATTTTTATTATTTTAATAATCCTATTTCATGATTATTAATAATTAGCCAACGTCAAGTCTACTCCTATTGCACAACATTAGTTACTGTGTTGCTGTTTATGTTCTGTGTGTTGTGTAAACTTATAAATACAACACATCTTCAGAAGAAAACATTGACTCTGCCAATTATTTTTCAATGCATTTACTTATTGTATTTGCGTATACTTAAATATGGAAACAATGGCCACTAATACATGTACATGGTGAACAAACATTCGTTAACACAGTCCATTTTGAATGAAATGTTTTGGTTTGACAGCCAATAATTACTTGAGGAGAAGAGGGAAATTGTGTCAGTTGGCCACATTCTGACCATGTGGCACCAATTTACACAAGAAAAATTCAAAGAACAGTTTTTTGTGTAGGAGCATAAAGCACACGCTCTATGTTTCCCAATCCATAGTTGTTTCTTTGTTGAAAACATTCACGCTAGTTTGTAATTCACTCTCTCCACAACTCCAGGGCCTTTTCTTTCCCTCCACACCTTCAATTTTAGTTATTCTTCCTTGTTCATGCTTGAGCTGAACATTTACAGCTGAAGCAGAAACACCTTCGCTCATGGCATCTACTGAAGATCTTTCTCAGTTCCCATCTTTCCACTGGCTTTGTCTGCCTTCATGCCATATCTAAGTCATTATTATGATTATGATAAACAGTCAAATGTGCAGCCATGTTGATCCTAACATTCATATATCAGTGTTTCGGAGGTCTGTGTGATCTCTGCAGAGACAGAACTGTTGGAAGAGTGTGAGAAAGTATAATGAAAGTCTGTTAGATAAGTCAGTGGCAGGTGTCTGACTGCGTAGATCTCCTCGGAGAGTGCAGGGGAAAAAAATTACATCCCTTCATGAATGCACAGAGCAATCAATGTGATTTGGCTCGTAGGCAGCAGAACTGCTCATCTCAATACATTTCAATTTCATTTGAATATATTTAAATACCTCAACCCTAGCCTACGGCTGACTTGCATGGCTGGGACAGAGGACACATCAACCACTAAAGGGGTGGATGGGGACATCAGGTGACTCTGGTGTGAGCTTGACGGACAGCTTGGTGCCATGTTATAATAACATTTATTCAAGGAAATTGGAATAGATCTCCATAAAAACTATTAGCTAAAAAGTACACTTATATAACAGTATCCAGTTGCCTTATATCACAATGAACTATTGAAGGGGTTCACAACTCAAACAGGGAGAACTCTCAGAATACCTAATTTATATCTTGTTAGCCCCATGGTAGTGTCACAGCATAAGACTCCACAAAGAGCCATAGACCTGGAGATAAACAGAGTTTATTGAGAATTGCACATTAATTTTAGGAATTATGCAGAACTTTAATATCAACAATTAGGGTACTCCAAATGTATTAGTCATTCAAAACAACATTGTAAAATTGGACCATTTGAGAGAAGGTGGTCATCCTCACATTGACTGGATTTCTGTTGATTTTTACTGGTATTGAGAATGACATTGCCTATATATTTATATAAATATATATATTAACAAATTAGCAAAATTACCTTGTTGGAATAGCATGTGACATTGAAATTAAGTCAGTTACATGTTAGGGTTGGGTCATTAATGAAAAAGCACAGAGAAAAGTTTTTCAGATTGACGCTTACATTGGAGTCTTTATATCTGGGTGCTTCAACATCCGATAAATGTTTCTTCTGATGACAAATATTTATTTCGGATCCTAAGTGCTGTTAGCAGGAAGGCCGTTACTAGAAATTGGTTAAAACCATTAAAACCTATTATGGAAAGATGGATAATATATGTCAAACCAGTAGGACCATCATTTGTATAAAGTGGATTTTTGTGTCTTTTTCTGTTATTACATAGCCACTTTGAAGAGAGATTTAAGTGTAACTTACTTACACCCCAAAAGTCTTGTTCTGATTTAGTTCTTGTTCCCATTTTATTTTATTATGTTTAAATGGCCAGTAAGTCTTGACATGGCTATGTATTACCAACAGCATCTGTGTGACATTGTTTTATTTTATAACCCAAATTACAGGGTGCTGAAAGAGAATAATATGTATTTTCAATGATTGTAAGATCCTGTAAAATCATGATAAAAAGAGAATTTTAAAAAATAGAAGAAATAGCCCAGAGAGCGAGAAGAAGGTAAACGGACCAAGGTGTCTCATTTTGACCTCTGACTCTGACTGCTCCACATACATTTGCCTGTTCTGCCTTATTGTGTTTCACATCAGCTCCTCTTTGCCTCTGCTACTAATTAAGGTTACCCCAATGGCATCTACACGGTAACTCTTAAAATTGCACACAGCCATAAAAGGCCAAGATATTGCTTCATAACAGCACACGCAAAGTGTATACATCCTTATGTGTTTGTAGCTACCATCATGATGTAGTACTTTAAGCAGTGTGTAACGTGGGAGGACTGACTCTGTTGTGTGATCAAAATGAAGACAAGATAAGATTTAGAAGTATATAAAACATCTCCAATTCGATTCCTTCTCATTTTCAGTATTGTCTTAAATAAAAAAGGTAATTGAGATTAAATAAGTAATATAATGATGATCCTTTTTTTCTAGGTGTTTTAATGTTCTTCAGCATTCAAACAATATGCACACAATACATATTTAACGACAGCAGAATAACATTTTACTTGCAACATTCGCTTTTGTTTTGTGACAGCAGACGTTTTACCTTTAACAAATACATTTCTCGCACATACAACAATTTACAATTGCATAGAAAAAAATACACACACAGTGATTAAAACACCAGAATCCATATTTATGTAACACTGTTGTAACCACAATAAGCAGGTGTAATATTTACATCCTGATTTAATCTTTGTTGCTGTGGAATGTGGATGCATATGTTTTACCCTCTCGCATACCAAAGTAGATTCGGGCTAAAAAATGTATGGGTGGATTTGACAAGTTTTTATTTCCTTTTAATTATGTTGTGTTAATTTTTTTTAGTTACTTAGTTTTAGGGTTTGCTAGGGACGGTGTTCACAATCTCTAGGTGCGCAGCTCCTTGGCAGGCTTCCAGGTGTTCAGCTTAACTGAGCGGCTGCATAACAAGCAGTGTGGGATAAATAAGAACTATTTACTTTTCCTGCGAATCATTAGACTCTGCTCTTGTGGTGTCAGAGAACTTAGAATGAATTTAGCATGTCCCCTTAAATTTTACATTAAACTAAAGAATATATTTTTGTGTCTAATCAGTTTCATTCAGCCCTTTCATATGGAGCTCACGTGTTCCGCAATTTACATCTTATTTTAAGTTTTATTAAAAACAGGTTGAAGTGCCATTCGGAATGTTTTAGTCCAATATCTTCATCTCTGGCTTATTTCTGCATCTGAGAGCAACACAACCTTTTGACTATTATCACTGGTGTCCATAGCAACAACAGAAAATAACATTTTCCCAAGTGTTTTGTAAATACTAAACAACAAAAAAAGAATGGCTGATGCTGCAGGGAATTCAGAAACTAATAGGAATGTCTCGAAACATTTAGTGTTTAAGAGTGTTCATTCATGCCATTTGATAATGACATCACCCTGAAATTGTTTATACTAAATGATGTGTCTAAATAAGATGGATATCGTGTGTAGTCAGTATCTTGCCCAAGGACGCTTCGGCATAAGGAATGGGTAAACTGCCGGTTTTCTGGTTTGAGGACGGCCCGCTCTACCCTGAGCCAAAGCCTCTGAATGATGTTTGAATGTAACAATGACTTGTTCAAATTGACCTCTCCAACAAGAAATTCTGAACAAATGCTGAAACTTCCCAATCCTCCTCCTCCACACACACACACACACTGTTACCCACACGCTAACCTTGTTTGTGACAGTTGGTGGCAAACAGTGTTGACAACCAGACTAACGAATGTTGACACCCATCGCTATGCTCACATTGTTGTCAGATATTTTTGCAGCCATCTGTGTGATGCTGGTGGTTCAATAAATAAAAGTGTTAGCGAGTTAAAAGTTGTAGCTATAGAGAGATAATTCATAATGTGTCTGTGTGGTTTGGTGCGACGAGAATCTGGACCACATGGGACCCAAAGAAATGCAGCTCCATCATGCAGTGGCTATTATCCAAAGTCCCTTTGCACTTATTTTTCTTGAGCCTCCCATCTAAAACCATCAGCCCTCCCCTCCATCACAATTACCTCATCAGCTTGCCTGCACCATTCAGTCATTTACAATGCACCCAGCGCTTTCACACATCACTTATTAGAATAAAATGCCCAGGCATTCTTGTTTACTGTCACTCACTTTAATGTGTTTTGACACCGAAATCAAACATTGCTACTCCAACTGGACCACATGCAGCAAATTGTGATTACTCACAGCTCTCCTTTATTTTGCACACACTGGGCACATCATGACTCTAGCGATCATCTTGTGATGGAGTCACACCCACCACAACGCCCAACAACATGTTGACATTTTGATCCATGAGTACTCAATAGTTATTACCACATTATTACATGGGTACTCAGTAGTCTGCACTGTGTTATTAAATGAATATGAAGTAGTCATTGCTGCACTAATACATGAGTAGTCATCAGTCATCATTGCTGTATTTTCTTAAATGATTACCCAGTAGTACTTACTTCGTCATAGCAGGTGTACTCAGTTGTCATTACTACATTATTACCTGAGTCGTCAATAGTCTACTACGTTAGTACACAAGTGCTCAACTGTCACTTCTATATTATTACTTGAGTACACTTTAGTGACCACTATGTTTTACATAAGCACTCAGTAGTTATCACTGCACTATTATATGAGTAGTCCTTCATTATTAATACAATATATTATACTCCAAAGAATCCCTGACGGCTGGCTATGAACGATGTGTGATAGAGAAAGTGTTGCACATAGATGCATGATTCAGTGTGTGAATAGGTAAAACTGTACTCTGTACTATTTTTTTTTTTACATTGGTAGGCCTACTCTGTAGTCGTCACTGCTCTATTGCGACCATAAGTACTCATGACTCGTAAATTATTATCACTTCATTATTAGTTGAATAATTTACCACCTTGTTACATAAGTACTATTAATTGAGTAACTCAGTAGTCATTATTGTGTTTATTATTATCTTGATTATTATTACCTAGAAGTTGGGTGATGTCCGCGGTATGAGTTTGAGTATAACATTTAGCCACAATGGTATTTAGGCTACAATTGCATATGAAAGCTATACAGATCTATCAAGAATATATTTCAGAAGTATGACAAAATCTGAATGAAACTCTTTGTTAAGCCTCTTTATGGTTGTAGCCTCCTTATACCCTAATCAATTTTAAATACCTCCGTCAGCTTTTCATCTGAGTGTTCTTTTGAGGAACTATACAGTTTCTAGTGTTTCTGCTGAGTGTCTCTAGTGATGCTACTTTGCAGTGATTGATTTTATAGGGTGATTCATCATGCTTTAACTTTGTGACACTTCTGTGATAATAGAATAAACTACCACCATCAAATATCAAGTTTTGTCATCATTATATATAGTGTTTAACAAATTCTTATTTATCTCCATGAAAGATACATAAAGGCACCCAAAAACAGTAACATACACGTACAGTTAGACCCATGAATAACCAATCGCCTCGTTCTATTTGATCAAGGCAATCCTTAGCTCCTTATCTTCAGATAGAGGACTGGGTCTGGGGTATTCACAGTGCCCCTTTCATCAGAGGGAATCAGTCAGAATCAACTTCCTTGTCTTAGACAAGCTCACACTTTGATAGATCAAACATAAACACGCCTTGATCAGCGGATAACTAATCATTAAAAACCTGCTTCTAGACCAGCCCACTGCGACAGATGTTCCAAGTGTAAAATGCTCATAATCATTCAAGCCCAGTGATTTAGTGAAGGTTGAAGCGACTGCTGTGAAAACAAACTCATCATCAGAGCAATAACATCAATATCTGGCTGCACACTCATTTATGAGGGTTAATGAGAAAGAGACCAGTCATGTTTCCGGCTTGCTGGGTCAGTATACAGCGTAAAATTGAAAACAGAGACCCTGTTAAGTGAATCTGACTTCTCTGGTTTGGAATAACAAATGATCAGAAGTGTTTAATGTGAATGTCTGTGTGTAAGGCCCCACAGGAGTCTTGAGGTCAGAGAGAGAAAACCTTGTGATGAACTTCAGCTTGAACGGAGCTTGAATCAAGTCAGGGAGCAGCGCTGACTCTAAAGAAGTGAGACATTGCCTCATTTCTATATGACTCATGTTGACTCAGGCAGTGACATATCCTGATCACTGTTGCTGTGGATTTAAGTGAGAGCATTATTTCAGCAAATCAGGATAAATCATGTCAAAGATTAAAAACATCTTCACACTTTGCACCAATATTTCGGAGCTTTTCACCAACACCCTTTATTATGCGACTAAATTAGAAGATACCTTTTATTTGAGCATGCATAGAAAATGAAATTGTATGCTTGTTCATAGAATATGCCTGTAATTCTCTCTGATGTGCTGTCACCAAGCCAGTAATGTCAGTATAGATATTATAGTATATAAAAAAATATTCAGACATATTACTGTGATATATTCGCTGTCATTTTGTAGGAATGATCTGTTGCTGGAGGCTTCAGTTGAGTTTGGGACCTCAATCAGGCTCCTCACATTGATGTTATTGATGAGACACTGAGAATGTATCAAGGTGACACAAAGCACGCATAGGGAAACCTTGGTCCATGCTAATAGTATAATATTTGTCTGTCTTTACACAGTGGTTATAAAAGCAAGCAGGAAGATTGCCACACCTGATAGTTTTGAGATATCTTTAGATGTCTTCACAGCATACAGTCCCCAGCAGATATTGAAAGCATAAGAGTTCCTATATTGGGATTTGGGCCAGGTAAACACATTTGCGCAGATTTCTCTCATTCCTATGAATAAAGGAGTTGAAAATGCGGGAGCAGCTAAACTACTTTGCATGTCTTAACATTTCTGTATCTACAGTATGTCCCCTAACTTGATGACCGAGACGAACAACTGCAATAAGTCCTTCAAGAATCATTTTTTATTTTACCCAGTCTATTTCGAGAGCAGAGGCAGAGACTGTCATTCAGCAAGTCCTTGATATTAAGATGAAAAAAAATGACAGCGAGGAGAGAAGACTGAAAAGGAGGTAGGAAGAAAAACACACCGAGCACATTCAAAGTCATGCTGAAGCCCTAATTGAGTTATGCAGATAGTGTATGTTGATGAGACAGAATTCTGAGATACTTTCCTGACGTCTCCAGAGGCTTGGAACAGGGCGATATAAACAGCATTAATGGAAGTAGATAAAAATGCTCACACTGCCTCAGCTCTCTGGCAGGGATTTGTTTACCCATTTGAAAAGAAAAAATCTATCATAAAAGCCCTAGTTGCTAACAGTCAGAATGGTCTGGATCCTTTGTAGTGCATTTCCAAGATCTAAGCATGGAGAATGTGCAGCTATGGTTGATTTGACTACAAGGCTTGAGGATTGACCATTGAACCACTGTGAGGTTTATACATCTCAGGACAACTACAATTAGGAAGAGCCTGTTTTAGTGCATTCAGTTAGAGCTGGGTCAAACATTTTGGGAAATGCAGTTGCCTCTTGTATTTTAAGATGTAAGCACCAGTAATGTGTCTCTGTGTATCCAGTACAGAATCAAAGTGTAGAATTAGTTTAAAAACTGCTGGCCTAGCTTCAGTATACGTGAAACAGTCCGTCAGTTCTGTTGTCAGGTCAGAATGAAATGATCGAAATCAGCAAACATTCATGCATATTTACTAGAGGACAGGTTTCACTGTAGGTGATGCCTAGTAGTGTACAGATGACAGCAAAAAAAAATCATTGTTAAGAAAACAACAGGCTCCATACATGATTCAAGTAGCACCGTTTAACTCTTGAAATGAGTGGATATAGTCTCACAAATGAGAGGTAAGACAAAAACATCCGGAGGAGCCACACACAGAAGACCACACTTGTGCAGCAGATGCCTTCCAGCTGCTCAGAGATCTAATTCCTTGGTGTAAAACTGCAATATCTGTGCAAGACTACAACGCCATCACTGCATTCCAAAGCAGTTATCAAGGGAGACTGATTGAGGAGGAAAACATATGGTCATATTGACAACACAGCTAAAAACACACAAGAAAAACACTGCTGATAGGCACCTTAAGATGTTACAGTCAGATCTCTGTGGATGTAAGCATTGTATATGTAAAGCTTTTCATTGGTCCTGCTGCCGCCATATTCGGGATCCAGTTTTACGGTAGGCATGAGCACAATGTGACAATGGTAAACTCAAAACATGTGTGTTGGTGTTCTGCATGTGACTGAAAGAAAAGAGACTCTTCTATATTCAATTTGAACCAATGCAGAATTGATTTTGGCAGTTAATTGAAGGGTGGGCTTATCTTGAAGCTGCTTTGTCTGCTGTATTTTTTCCCACTGCAGTCACCATCTGCATACAGCCTTAACTCCCGCTACCTGAACATAAAACAGAGCCCAGCGAGAGATAAGCTGGCTGTTTTACTGCCACCTCACCAGAGAGAGAGAAAACTTTTCTCCAGCAGAGGAAGTAAAATTAGCATTTAAATAGCAACACATATTCTATCATCTAACTTGATTTGATGCAACAGCAGCTGACACACCGTAAAAAAAAAATCAAGACAAGGACAAGGGAGAGAAAACCTTAAATAGCAAAATATACACAGATTTTTTTTCTCTTGATGTCTAAGACAGTAGTTTGCCTATCAAATGAAAGCTTAACTGTGACAGCATGTCTGGCTAGTTACAGCTACTAACAACAAAGTTAATGTTGAAATGCATAGCTTTCAATGCTAACAAATGGCGGCTAGAAAAAAACAAAACACAACCAATAGGTCGTCTGTGCAAGCAGCTAATTATGACCCACATTTTATTCTTAGGAGACCTCTAGTGACTGGTAATTATGCTGGCAGCTAAGGAGGAAATTAGGTTGAGGTACTATCAAGAGCCACAGAGTCTGTATCACGCCCTGGCCACATGGCTGCAGTTGCGCAGTTGAACGGCTTGATTTCCATTTCTGCTCAATGTTAACAGACCAGAGCTGCCACACCGGCTGCGTTTCAGCAGATGTTCAGAACCGCGGAAGCCACGCTGCTCTTTCAGGGATTGAAGGTCTCACCGTCTTTTTCGCGAAAAATAGACAGAAAATGATATTTCAAAACAATTTCAATGTCTATCTGTCAATTCAATTTCTTAAATCTAAATATTTGCAACACTTTTTTTGTTGACTGAATCGATTCATTTGTTGTTAAAGGTTTTTATTGTGAACTATTTGCAGCAACTGAAGATGCACTGCTTCATATTGTATGTTAATGGTATTTATTTGAGTATACAGGACTACCTTTGTACAATGAAATACTATAGTTACATTAAAAACCTCAGAAAGGCTGCGGTAACATTAAAGGTTGACGTAAAGAACTTCACGGGACGGACAGTAGTCTCTCTCTACTCTTTCTCTTTCACACACAGATTTATGTCAATTTTTAAGGCGAACCCTTTGTAAAAACATAGCGCTGGCATAGTAACCTTTAGATGATCTGGTCTATGAAGAATCTTCTATTGTATTACAATTACTATGACAACATCATCAATATCTACAGTCTTACGTTTTTGAATGACGATGATTTTATTAGTGACATGGCACAATGTAACTTCCCATTTTAGGTGTGAAATTATATTGTTCATCAGTCCCCTCCAATTGGCTTGTGTAATGTTTCTTATAGGTAAATCAGAAACCACTCATACTCCAATCTGTGTTAAAGGTTTTGTGTATTTAGGAGTATTTGGTCAAGATAAAAGGACAATGAAGGACAATGGTTTAAAGAAAATACGATCGACTGCTGTAAAGAGAGGAAATGCAAACACACTCTGCGCACCCAACAATACATCCAAACCCCTTTTGTAGGTCTATGTGGAAGGAAACATGTGTTTTGAATGGTAAACAAGGTTATTCTCTACACAATGCAATGTTCTATAAAAGGTTAATGAAACAAGTTAAATGAATGCAGACTTGTTTACCGATTCTTGATTGGAGAAAGCATCATACGGCTGAGACTGTATAATTTCATCAGTTAATTAATCTGCAGAATTAAGTTGACAATTCTTATAATAACTTAATACAAGCTGAACTGTTTTGGTCTCAGTATCTGCAATCTGATGATTTCCTGCTTATCCCAGTTTTACATTATCATATTATTAATTACATGATATTTGGTTTTGGAATATAGATTGAAAAATCTTTCATTTTGTTTTCTGAGAATTTTGTTCAGAATGGTGTGTAATTTCTCTATAGAGATGATGAAGTTGATAACAATGTTTGTGATTAGATTAGTGTGTACATTCAGAATTTACTCAAAATTTTTAATCTGAGTTGACAGAGGGGGGATGTCTAGAATTGATTCCACTTGGACTAGAAAGTGATAGGATTAATGTTGACATTTGGAATGGTCTGACACAGCACAGAATCCAACATCTGAAAAGAAAGAGTTTCCAGAATTACTTTCATAACTGCACTCTGACATACCAGACTCAAACTGCCAGGTTTGTTCTTAGGTAAGACAAATCTTCTCTCAATGTGTACCCCTCACATATCTATGTTTTCTGTTTTTTCTTCTCAATGAATACACTTAATCATCACTTCAGCACTGGTGCAGAATTATTCATGAGCTATTGAAATGAGAGCGCTGAGCCATTAATCAGATAGAAGTAACTGCCACAGATGAGGCCAGTGCCTATTAAAATGTATGTCCTTTTAATTTGACCATGTGGTGCTGGCAAAGTGCAGCATACATGCCTCAACCCCCCCCCCCAATAGTCTGTCATATACATTCCCTGGTATGGGCTGAGCCAAAGACAATCTGTAGCTGTGATGGTGATCAAGTCCAGCAATGCAGCATTTGGCTCATGGTCACGGAACATGATGCAGTGTTTGCTAACATGAGATAATAATTGATCCTTTACCAAGTGCTACAATACTGCATGCTGTGACACACCACATCTGATTGGATCGCTGATTGGATTGTGCATCCAATGTGGGTTTGGTATTAACAAAGGACTTTACTTCATGTACAAACAAATTTATCGCAAATTCCAAACACAATCAATATTTTTTGACAAATAAGCTAATTGTTGGCATTTACAAATACACTTATCAGCCACAATATTAAAACCAGTATCTGGTTGTAATGTAATGGATGATCAGTATTTATCAGTGGGCTGTTTTGAAAAAGTAACCATTTGTAATGTAAAGATGAAGACTTGAATTGTAATGACAAATTTAGAAAGGCTCATACAATACGCCTGCACCGTTTTAATTTAATGAAAAAGCAGCTGGTAGTCAGGACCACATGACTGAGTTGAGTGTAAAAGTAACTCAGTCATGATCCGTTTTGAGGTCTGAGGCTGAACAGTATCTTACACCTGAAACATGTTCAATGAATTGTCCTTTAACCTTTATACTTAACTTAAAATGTCAAACAAAGGACGATATCTGAACAAGATATGGTGATAGTGTGAACTACTTAGTTAAACAATGCACACTTGTGGAATTTGTCCCAATATTAAATGTAAACAGGAGATGAAGATAACTATTTTGCGGATTTTATAAATCTATACACTGTATCTGTCTGGTCAAATAAACCATAAAGAAATATATTTACTCAGACCATTGAAATAAACAAGTAAGATATAGACAAACACAACAAACGGAGAGGTCTTTAGTCATTACTTGTCACATAAGGAACCAACAGAAAGGCCCAGTGATGACCTTATGCCCGGGCCACACTGGAGTATTCTCACGCGACTACACTTCCTATAGGTGAGCAGCATTGCTCTTCTTTGCGGGGTCTCGCCTATTTCCTCCACATCCTGCATGCAGTTCTCAGGAAACTAGACATAACAAAACATGATCTTTAACCACAGTTTCAGTGTTTATTTAAGTCATCTATTTCACAAATATAAATATTTGAAATCATTGTTTCAACGTGAAAGCACTCCATCCTTTATGTTGACTGAATCCATTCATTTAGGAAAAAATGATTCCATTTGTTTATTTTGAAATTAATCCATTCATTTGTTTTAGAGTGATTACATTAATTTGCTTTAACCAGGTTTTCATTGTTTAGCAGGACTGGAAGATGCATGGCTTCATACTGTAGTCTTCTGGTTTCTGGTTGAATGCATAGGCCCACTCCCTTTGTGAACAACACACAGCAGCAACACAAGTTGTTAAGTGTTGCACACAAACCAAGTGTGGCACAGGCGTGATAAAGAATTTTGATTATGAAAGAACAATGGTGAATGGGAAAAGTACAAATCAGACCAATGGTGTAAATGTATCACAACCACAGCTTTTCCACTCATTGTTACAACCACTGTAGCAAACTGTAAAACTGTACAATTTGCCACTGATGGTGGTGCTAAAAGAAAGTGCTACTCGTTATTGCAAACAAAAGGACACATGACCTTCACAGCATGGAGGTGCTCAGTGACTTTTTAATCTGTTCATTTGATCAAGAGATACACAGTTTACATTTTGGCTTGAGAATGCTCGTGTTATATGGGTTCTCTACTGCAGGGAAGCTGCCAGACCATGATTGATTCAGTGGAAACAGTGATCAGTCAAAGCACAGGCAACCTCCATGGGCTCCTGCTGTTCTAACACACAGCCTAGTACCTGAGAGCCGTAAGGCAACAAGCCAGACGGAGTTCCCACCACAGCTGATGTGTGAACACACCAGATACATCATGCAGGCAGAAGATGTAGTCTAGGTACAGTTGCTGGGATTTGCCAATCTGCTGAGAAAACATTTTAAACTGGCTTCTCACTCTATCTGGGGGGTCGACGTGAGACAATGAGCATCAAGACAACAAGTGGCATGAAGAGAAGCCAGATGTGTCAGTGCAGAGTGCACTGTGGATCATACTTGATGCATCCCTGTCTCACCCTTCTTTATTTTCCAGAAGGTTTGGGCGCCCAAACCAGACAGAGCGACTGAGTGTGGGGATGTCACAATTGTGTTAGAGCGTTGATGGATATGTCGAGTGAAAAGAATCTGTCGGTTTAATGTGATGTGATTCTGACATGGAAACAAAGGACAGGGTCTGTGTTTACTCCTTAGACAGATACCAGTGGCTACTGGTCTGATTCATGCTGTGTCTGTGTGTATCTGTATGTGTACTCTTGGCTGGTATGTGAGGATGTCCCTGTGTGAATGGGTTCATCTGTCGGTCATGTGAGAGCTGAACCTTCATTCAGGTCATTGTGATTGAGAGACATCACTTTGGTCAGTTCTCACAGTTAACAACAGTATGGGGAGAATTTGTATCTGAAGTAGGGCTGTGTGGTATTTGATTGATGATTTCAAGTTAATGTTGTAATTTACTGTCTGAATATGGACATTACTTTGGAAAACCTATTTCTTAACAAATAATAATGAGATATCGTAATCACAACACATTTTCAGTAGATCAATAATTTGGGGCTGGAACCAACAATGGTATTTTTCTCAAGTAATGAGATTAACATACTTCATGTAAAAAAAAAGGACATTCCTAAAAACCAATAGATATTTGATGTTGATGACAAGTGCAGTGCTCGTTCTGCCTGTTGGCTTGGCCTTAAACACTTCTTACAATTTTGATCGGTCTAAAGCATTAAGCAGCGAGAGGAACTTTTTGCCTTTACTTTGAAGACAAACTGTCAAACAGGTACTAATTCTATGAATGCTGCTGTCATTATTCAATTTAAAATAATCAAAATGGTCTGTTGGCAATTATTCAATTTAAAATAATCAAAATGGTCTGTTGGCAATTTTGATCTGAGGTTTGACCTAGTTGTTGCACATTGCTGTAGTTTATCTGAGGACATGGACTAAGACATGTTCAACACTCCACAGACTGGAGGCCCACTGCCCCACCCCCACTGACTGCTCCAGAGCGCTGGCCGCTGTTTATTCAACTTGAATTTATATTAAAGGTATCACGATATCCTAGAGCCTCTGTGTTTTTTGATACTTTATGTTCAACTGAACAATAAGTACAGAAGGTGAAACCATGAGGTTTTGGACAATTGAATTGTGCATGATAAATTGTTTAGTTTTATTCAAAGATAAGATGACGTGAGAGTTTGATTTAGACAAGGTCTGCACATAACATACGGAGCACGTGTGCCGGTGAATCTGTTTGTCAGTGCCGGGATGTGTTGTCTCCATAAGTGGAATTTGTTCACCCATGTCTGTGCACACAAAGAAGTGCCATTTGTTTTCCACCAGGCACTGCAAACACTCCATCACCACAGAAAGGCATCTCTCAGTGGACCCAGCCCACATGCTCTGCAACACAGGCAATCTGTTTAGCTAGACAAGGCACGGCGGTGTATGTGTTCATGCACACGGGTGTGTCCACGTTCCACACCTATATGTCTGAGAAAGTAATGTGAATGTGAAACAACACAGCCATCCTATCTACAAATCAACAAATCTACAAGACACAACTTTCCTATACTGTCTTCTCAAATATATACTGTGTTGGCACTGAATCACTGGCTAGATATCATTCAGCTTTTTGTTACTTTAAATGTAAAGGTGAAATACCTAATGTATTAATGTCAGCAAAGTTGTCAGGATGGCAGATGGGCGGTTCACATCCACTGTTGTTCTGTTGTCAGTGTGAACTCCTTCTCTATTTAACAATTAAAAAGGACAAGGAGCTTAACTTCACTTACCAAAGAGTTGTGAAAAGTCTGAACAAAACCATGAGACACTTTAATAAAGATGGAGTCACATAGTGTAGATTGTACTGTTAGATCAGTCAAATGACACATCTTTGAACATCGCATCGACATTTGGAACTAAATGAAGAATATATTGTCACTTCAGTCACTTCTGCCTCCGTTGCAAACTCTCTTCTTGAATAGCCTTTTTTTTGGGTGCAAATTCATCTTTACTCACTGTCCCTTATTTCTTTGTTTCCCACCTGTTTTTTGTTGTAGCTGTGTCTCGTTTGTAGTCCTCAGTTTATTGAATAAAATAAACAATAAATTGTATCACATTACATTTACAATTCATTTAGCTGACGCTTTTATCCAATATCCCCAGCCGCCCCTGATTTATACCCTTGAATCTCATGTTTTTCATATTGCCGGGCACTGAAATTCTGCCTGCCCATGCTTGTTGGGAATGCTCTTACTGGTTTTGGACATATCTCAACTACCTGAATCAGATTCAGATTCATTGTTTCTTCCATTTCCCTAATAATTCCACAGCTATCTGTCTGTCTTCCTGTCTGTTTGTCTGAATCTATGTGGAGTGTATATACATCTGTTCATCATATCGGCTTCACACATGACATGAGAATTATTAATGGCCCAGAGATGTGCAGTACTGAATTTGGACATGTGATACTGTCTGAAAATGGATCTAAAATACATTCAAAATTAATGAAATTGGAATAAACAGGCGACCCTCTGTTGCAGTCAGTGTGCCCTTCTGTCTGTGAACAAAGTTGAGCATTGTTTTGTCTGACCACTTTTCTGGAAATAGTAAAAATGAAACAAACAAATCCTGCCAGATCATCTTGATTTTCCATTTAACACTGTCGTGTCATCCCCAGCTGATGTATTTGTAGGATCAAGGTATTTGTCCCTAACCATAAACAAGGCAGTACACAGTACACATACTACATTTCATACTACCACAAATATTCACACTGATTCACAAACTGCATTAACATCATCAAGGATATAATTAGGATCATTATTATTACTAACATCGTATCTTTTTAATGTAAATGTTTTTTATATTTCTATTTTTGCACATTTGCTTTGTAATTATTAATTTGTACGAATAATATTCATAACATATATTTAGGATTGCCCATCATACATGTTTGTTCAATTTAGTTTACACTGTAAGTAAGAATTCAATAATAATATATTAATTAAACAGATCTGATGTATTTATTTTGGATATATTGTATACATAAACATATTTATTTGCTCAGGTTGGTGTGCCCTTGATTCCCCTTTCATTTTTAAGGATGCATGATGATTTCCCATTTGGATCATTACTCATCACCAGCTGCAACGAATAGTCCTGTTGAAAATAGTTTCATGACTCATATAATATTTTACATTTGTGCCTAGTTTTGTAAAAGTGATGGTAGTCTGAACATGACCTACAGGGTTTGTACCAGTTTCCACCAGAAAGGAAATAAAATAAAGTCTAGATGTCTCCTGACTTGTGTCTGCACCAATTCTGATTCTTCTTAGAGCTCTTAGATGTATACATTATAAGTATATGTTATTTCAGGCATTCTTTTTGGAGTGTCTTCTGAAGCTAAACTCAAAGTTTTCAACCATTCCATATCCAATACATGTTAACTTCTATGAACAGTGATTATTCATTCAAATAATCACTTGTCGATCCAAGCAGTGGAAACAAACCTAATTGTATAATGCTAAAGGTAAAATGATTGTCAACTTAAGGGATAGTTCAAACTAAAATAAAAATTGACACATTTTCTATTCATCACTCTACCGATGGAGGAGTGTGTGAAGTGTTTGAGTCCACAAAACACTTTTAGAGTTGCAGGGGTAAAGAACGTGGCTGAGTATGACATTATTTTATTTTTCTGTTGTTTTTTTATACGTGAAGAAGTGGTCACCCTTTTCTTCAATTGTGTAGGATTTAGCTGCAACACTGTTTACCCAACATAACAGTAAGAAAAGAAGTGATACTTGACACAGTGGTCTACCCCTGTAATAAATGATTTTGCATCCTTAGGTGGTCGGAAGCTCGCTAAAAAAACATGAATCTAGGATGTCTCAACAATTAATTACCTGTTTAACAGAAAATTATTGACTTCAGAATTTGACTGAAACTCTTTGTATCTCAGTAGTTGTCCTTCTTGGCGACAACACACGTCCTTGTTTCTGTCATCATGTCCTGTTTCATTTCACATCATTGGGTTTGCGCTACTTTGATGACTGTGCGCGCTTTTGTTTTATCCTTCATTCAATGTCATTTTTGTTAGCAAACAGACATTTCATGACAACCTCCTGGTCCAACGTATTCTTTTACGCTTTTAACGTGGTTCTTGTTCATCTGTTGAATTTATGCTGCTTCTTCAGTTTACAAATTTAAGAAGCCACCTCTAGCCGGTTTGTCCGCTGTGAGAGTCTGTCGCAATATGCAACATGCGGCGATGTGTGGTGGGAGTAAGACATATGGTCATGTAGGCATTTGATAATATATAAAGCTCATTTCACCAAAACAAAATCACTAAACTTTATATTTTAGGGTCACTCGACAGTTAATATAACTGAGAAATGAGAATTGTATCCCGTTTTTGCCTATAAACTAAAACTTAAATCGTTTTTTTAGGGTAATTGAGTCCATCCTCAGTCTATAAGCACCTGGTTAGACGGGGTAGAAATTACATTTCCTATATTTGCTATTGGCTGTTAAAAAAAAGTTGTTTCTAAGAGACAAGGTTCCCTGTTGAGTAAGAATGAGGTGAAATCCAGCACCACCTGATGGAATTTCTGCACTTTGTTGATCTTTGAATATTTTGTCATGTAAAACTGCATAGAGTGGAGATCAGTATCATTCTGAATTCCTTTTTATTTAAGGTTCTCATCTTAAAATGTACATAAACTTGAATTCAAACATGTAAATTGCTACAAAAAATCTGAATAAACCTATAGTTTAAATTTGTCTTTCAAAAAGTAAACTATAACTTAGATGGGAGCGATTCATTTTGTGAAATCCATCACATTTTACCCACTGCTATGAAGTACAGTGTATGTGCTCTGTAGTAAATTGGCTGAAAATGGATGAAAACCACAGTGGTCTATAAAGGAGGAATCAGGGGGAAACACAAGAGCTTTAACAACATGACAGAGTTCATCCAGACAGCAGCTCCAGCAACATGACGGGTTCACACATGAAGCCTCCTCACCACTCTCAGCTCCACTTAGATCATCTGCTGTCTTCTCTTCACCTGCCAAGTGGATGACAGTTCTCAGCGGACCCACTTTAACAAGGAGGGCCTCGGGCCCCGGAGGGGGAAGAAAATAAGGGATTCCAACAGATTGCAAGTGGACCCCATGGGAAACAGCAGCAGTCTGCTTTCTTCTCCCCTACAGTATTTATCAGCCTCAGTGTGTAACTCTATCTGGACTGTGACGTTCCAACAAAGTTACAAGTCAAGACAAGTCTCAAGTCCAATGGGAGAGGATGGTTGGAGGGCTCTGAGATTAAGTTTGTGCTTCTTTATCACCTTGGGCAAGGTTGGATAAAATAAGGAAAGAACACACACACACACACACACACACACACACACACACACACACAGGAGAAGTAAAAAAAATGTTTTCCCAAGAGTAATCAATTAATTGTGGGAAAGTTGCCAGCAATTACTGATCAAAGGAGGAAGTGAATTGCAGTCCTTAAGCTTTGAAGAAGTTTAATAAGTCACCTACATGCCTAACCGTCTAGTCTGCTTATCATTTTAATTTGAGCTTTAATGAGGCTCTAAGATTATCACCTCCCTCACTCAGCTCCCTGAGGGGAGAAGTAAATATGGAGGACAGACGTGGAGGAAAAATCAGTGTTGAATGGCCACATTAAGTTACTCCACTGCAGTAGTCTATTTCCTCACTGCCAATTTCTTCATGTTGAGACGTTTTAGAGATAAGTCCTGTTTCACTGCTACATAGATCGAAGTCACAGCCAGTAACATTCTCATTAAAGTTTCAGTTTTACCACCACCTTCATTAGGCTTTGAGTTTTTTTTTTACTCAGCTCATTAGGTCTGATTTCCTGCCAAGAGCACAAAGCACATACTGTATGATGCATGTGTTGCATATTTTCATGATCGTTCTTTCGACCAGAGTAGAAACAAGGTCTGTTACCCCTCCAGAGTTGAATTCTTCTTAACCCTTAGGTGATGCCGCAATTTTCCCAGTGCCCACCTCAGCCACTCTCCGGCTAATTATGGATGTCACAAACTGACGCCTGCACAGGGAAACAGCCGTTTTACTGGAATGCAAGCTGCTGATATTGCAAAAGCATGCTGTGGAAATGTTGAAATGGGACACGTGCTCCCCAACACGGCTCCGTTCTGCAAGCGTCACAGCCGAGTGCCGCTACAGCAGAGACCTATTTCTCACCAATCATTTCTGACAGGCACCTGCAGATGTGCTCATAACTGAATTCTGTCTGTACAAATAGAACATACAAGAACATAATACTAACAGAGGATGTGTGCGTGTGACAAGAAGGGTGATGAGTTAACCAGGAGATATGGCCCTTTGAGAGCAAAACAAACTGAGCTCCGTATCTGGTATGTGTACAGTGTGTGTAGTTATGATACCAATGAAAACACCTCTCCAAAAATATTCCTCCAAACATAGAAGCAATAATCGATCAAGATTGCAAGATCAGCTTGTCTCCACATTTACTCCCACACAAACCATTGGGATTTGAATAATTTTTGCCATCCTGAAAGATAAAGCATGCAGTCCAAAGTATGTGGGCACTTGGACATTGCTGATAGTTTAACATTCTGCTCCAGAACCATCACAAATAGTCCTATAATGACAATGAGAAACACTGATGTTGAGCGATAAGGACTGGCTTTCAATCTGCATTCTAGTTCATCCACCGACAAAACAGACCCCACAATTTGAACTGTGATCTGTCATCTGTGTTAGCTCTCGTATTCCACTTAAAGGGATAGATCACAGAAAAATGAAAATTCACTCTATCTACTCACCACTATGCTGATGGAGGGATGGGTGAAGTGTTTGAGTGCACACAACACTCATGGAGTTTTAGGGGTAAACTTTGTTGCAGCAGAATCCAATACAATCCCTTTAACCCTCAATTCCACAGGTAATGATTAACAAAGGGCTGACTTTATCAGGTGATATCTGTGTTTGATGTTCTGTGTTATCAGGTCACTTTTTCACATCACACAAAAAACAAAAGACAAATTCACACCAGATCACAGCATAGGAACGACATATCTTCATTGACTTTTTATTGTCAACTTTTTTGAACATTTGCAGCAGCACATTGATAGCGCAGTCAATGTGCTGGTGAACACTGAATGTGTTCATTATCCCCCATGGAACAGAGTTCAGTTTTTCTCACATCATCAAACCAATTTGCAGCACAGATGCATCATCAGCTTTTCATTCACAGATAATTTTTTGTAAGGACAGAGCAAATCTGTTCAATATCTTCTACATCTTGTTTCTGTGGCATCAACAGATTAGAATACCCCCCCACACACACAACTACACATACACACACACACACGCACGCACGCACACACACACACACACACACACACACACACACACACACACACACACACACACACACACACACACACACACACACACACACACACACACACACACACACACACACACACACACACACGTAGAGGTTCCGATGTGATGTTACATTTGATGTAACATTCAACAGAGACTACCGCATCATTACATTTGAGACCAAATTCTCAGCTGCACAGTGAAGTGAAATTTGCGCTCACTCATTCAATTTCATACCTTTGTTCAGTTTGAGTGCTGAGACACACTTTAAAAAACTGCAAATAATGGAAGCAGCTTCGTGGAGCCAGCTATGAGGTCCCTGAAGTTTGGACCTCAGTTATGATTCCCCTCTTGGGCTGAAATGCATGCATCTTGTGTGTGAACGAATGAACATGATTTTAATTTTGTCCACAAAGATGTTTGGATAAATTCCCCTGCTGATGTTTTCTGTCAGAATGACATTAGATCATAGTGTAGAGGCAGCAGAACACTTTCATCACAAACAAAACGTAATTTACATTAAATTGCCAAGCCCTTAAAAATAATCACGCAATTTCTCTTTCTTTCTCTCTCTCTCATTACCCTTTCATTTCTCTTTATTTTGTGAAGGTATATTGCTACACCGGACAAACATAATCAAAGCTGAAAGTTCTATCTACAACCAGGAAAAGCAAAGAGGAGGAACAAAGTGATGTGCTCTGTCTGTGTTCTCCGCTCTGTTTCAGTTCCATGGACAGCACCTCACCAATGTGCAACACATCCCTATCTATTGTTCTGAAAGCGAAGCAACGGTCAAATGTATCTATGCCAGTCGTTTGGTTCTACATTGGGATCAATTATGATTATGATTATGATTATTATTATTATTATTATGGTTATTATTATTATTAGTATATGTCTTGACAATTGAGCCCAAAGTACATGACTGCTGCACATATCAGGCCTACGACTATGGAAATCACAAAGTTTATAAGCCTCAATTTACAAATTCCCGACACAAACAGACACTTGCTTTGGAGGTTGCAATGATCACATGTCAAATAATCTCTTTGTACTGAAATAAAACTAAGGGAACCAACAAGCTAAACATATTAAATTGAAATTTCAATTAAAAGCTCACTGAATAAATCCTTTACTTAAAACTTGTACCTAAATTAATGTTTTTGGTAAGCAGGCACTCATGTGATTAAACACTAAATAGAGGAGGAGGAAGATGATTAGAATAGAAGATAGTGAAACATTCACTTCCCTTCATTTACACTTACACAAGTGATAACTTGGTAAAATGTAGGAACAGCCTCTCCCTTTATGACCCGGACTGACCCAGCAGTATAGGATTTAATGTGATTACAGCATTCTGATCGCACCAGTTTTTAAATGTAGAAAAATTAGACAACTCTAGTGAGCCAGTGTTTCACTGCCTGGCCATTCATAATTTCTGTTGTGTTGTAATTTGCATGACCTCCTGATCCACATTAAATTTGGAGAACTATATAAAAAGAGCCAGAACTGAAAAGATTTTAACAGACAACAGTTACAAGAAAGATCAACTGTATGGAACAGAAAGAAATGACAGGAGACATTTTGATAATGGTACACTGGATACCAGCAGATAACCCAAACACGCGCGGCTGTGGCTGAGGGGTAGAGTGGTCGTCCTCCAACCTGAAGGTCGGCGGTTCGATCCTCAGTCTGACCCATCTGCATGCCGAAGTGTCCTTGGGCAAGATGCTGAACCCTAAATAGCCCCCCACAGAATAACAAAGTGCTGTGAATTGATGCACTGTATGAATGTGTGTGTGAAAGGGGGAATGTAAAACTGTACTGTAAAGCGCTTTGAGTGGTCATCAAGACTAGAAAAGCGCTATATAAATACAAAACCATTTACCATTAAATGAGAATATCTCTAATCACTTTCAATGCACACAAGTCTTGAAACCATAGAATGACAAATGCATAATTTGAGTCCTAAACATTTCTTCCAGTTGCCTGTATTAGTAACTGGTGCATATTCATCTCTGGCGAGCAGCCTTGTGGGAGCTGTGGAAAACAGTGGCCTGTGCTGGTGTGAGCTAATTGACAAATCTGGATATCTCTTTAGGGGGTACTCTCCAAGTAAGGAATAGTTACCCATGTGTTTCTTTTCCTGGTGATGCAGGTTACTGCCTGTGTGCCTGAAACCTCATTAAGCATTAGCTGTCATCCTCCATCTGTTAAACAGTCAGCCAGCAGAGAGGGGAAGCAATCTGTCTGCTAACTTCCTCCTCCGCTCATCCTTCTCTTTTTATCTTTTCCTGTTGCTGTTACTCCAACTTTATAAATCTGTACCGTCCTCCTTTTATTTTTAGTGCATCCATCACTTTTTGTCTTTATTGCCTCTGTACCGTCCAACTTATCCCTTCTGAACCTTTTCATTTCTTGCTGTTTTGTGTTTAAATGGCTCTTTTAAAGACAGCTGGACTGAGAGCTGACAGTTTCTTTGCCATCGGAAAGACAGAATAATGTGAGTACAGATTTACATTATGATTATAGCTTGAATATGATTTTGCCCACAGCATTTCCATTGCCTGCCCCTTAGGTACAAAATAAAAAGCAGGGCAATTCTCTCCACAATGGGTCTTTTAGAATTCAGTTTCCTTTATCGTGGACAGCTCAGCAACAATGTTTTGCATCATGCTGAATGTTTTCACTCTGTTTTACTCCCTCACTCCCCCGTGGCCACCTCCCTAGCTGTGACATGCCTCCAGGACATAAGTATATGCAGAAGGAAACTGTAATAATGACTCCCGCAGCAAAGAATTGTGTATGAACAGAGTTGAGGTTCAGTAAAAATTGCTGTTTTGATTTTGTACAGAAACAAAACTTATGAACAGCTTAAACAAACGACTGCTTCATTTTTTTTCCATTTTCAAATTAATTAGCAAAAGTTTGAGTTATAGATGTAGCGTGTAGGAATCAGACTATTGTTACTGTGCCAAATGTGATCTAACTTACACTAGTTCCCAGCAGCACTAGTATTGAGAATTGTTTTGGTAGCATTGAGAATTGATCAGCCCTGTCTGTTTGCATTACTTCTCTTCTCATTACAACTTGTTTATTCCCTTTTCCTCACTTATAAACACTCAGCTCTGTTCTGTCTCCTTCTCCGTCCTGCCAGCTTGGCGAGTAGCATTAGGGAGATTTCAGTGACGCATAGGCACAGGAAGACAGACAGAGCAGTCTTCCTCCTCTTGCTCTTCTGAACTGGTGTAAATAGACAGGGTCAGCGGCTCGGGTCAGAGTTACCAATGAGAGTTGATCTCCAGAGGATCCATCTTTGGGGACTCCGGATTCCATCAACCCCGGGCCCCTTCTATTCACCGCCAGCTGCCCCCTTGCCCCACCAAACTTTTTAATGAGGCAGTTAGCCGTGTAGCAGTGGCCTTTCAGTGACGTTCGCTGACCGAGCACTCTGATGAAAGGGAATATTGATAAAGCTGTCATGAGGGAAAGCTCTACCAGACACACAATCTGTGTGTGTGTGTGTGTGTGTGTGTGTGTGTGTGTGTGTGTGTGTGTGTGTGTGTGTGGTCTGCCTTAATAATTCCCCCAGTGAAACTAAACCAACAGTCTGTCTGTCAGTTCCCACCAAAAGACAAATAAACAGCGTTTACAGAAGAAATACAATTCTGGCAGGTTATTCTTGTTTTCAGTGTAAATGAGATCAGTGTATGAAGGCCATTATCCCTGTACTGAATGACTGACAGAACACCTACATTCCTGAGAAACACCCACCAACATATTCGTAAAAACATCCTGTCCACAGACTGTACCTTGCCTACATATAAATGAGGAGGTAAAGCTATGTTGATACACACACACACACACACACACACATACACGTATTTGCTCATATTTTGGCCATTGGGTTAGGGTTAGGGCCATTAGGTGTACACATTTTTTTTTATATACTCCCTCCACATTTGTGTCATGTGTGTCATACATGTAAGCGTCCTCCATTTTCATAAAAGAAAATTAGAACATTACTCATTAAAAATGGTTATTATGCTGGATAACATTTAACTTCAAGGTTGTATTGGAATATTACCAAAAGTTTATTAACACAAATATTGCTTCAGCCACGTTTGTGTGAGTGCCGTCTGACTTTTGTGAGGTTTTGTAACCTTCACACATTCTTCCTCTCTCTTCATGTACTTCTACTCTGTCTGGGGTCACAGATGAAAGGAAGAAATCAGACAGCTCTGAGGTGCCAATAAGCAACACATTGTGCCGCAGCCGTGCAAAGTTGCTACCTCATTACAAACTTCAGCGTAAAAGAGTGCTTTGGTAAAGTAACCAAGAGTGTGAATTTAATCACCTCACAGGATGTGGCCCTTTAAGATCCTGGAAACTGAAATTTCCATCCTCATTGTCTCACTCACATTTAGTAATGAACTGCTAATATATGTTACGTATGCGACCATGACCTTTTTTATCCAGATTTTTGGATAAAGTTTGTACACTAAGGACAGACATGTCTAGTGCTTGACATGCTCTTTCAGTGAAATAATGCTCCAGGTAGACTATGTGGCTTTGAAGAATCTAATAAGTAACATAGAATTTATATGCTGAAGTAACATAATTGTTATTTCCTCTTAATTTGTTAAATCTTGCACCCCGGGCAATGATATCTTTAACCCTTTGCATAATGTAAAATGTTAAATGGTTTTGTATTTATATAGTGCTTTTCTAGTCTTGATGACCACTCAAAGCTCTTTACAGTTCAATTTGACATTCATCCATTTACACACACATTCATGAAGTGCATTTTTTAGCAGCACTTTGTTGTTTTATTAGGGGCAATTCGGGGGTTCAGCATCTTGCCCAAGGACACTTCGGCATGCAGATGGGGAAGACCGGGGATCGAACTGCCGACCTTCAGTTTGGTTGACGAGCGCTCTACCCCTCAGCCACAGCCGCCCATATGTCCTTAATCTCTGCAATTATAAATGGCAGCAAAAACCCTGAAGAGCATTAGACTCATTCAGTCTGACCTGAATACTATAATGCTGGTAAACCACATAAGTGAGCCCTTCAGTGTGAAACAAATAGATGATGGAGTGACCTTAATGACCTCAGAAGAGACGTGCATTGCTTAAAAGCAAAGCTAATCATTCAACATGTTGAATTTGGGATGGTTAATGCTGTAAATGATCCAGCAGAGATTTGTACACATGTTGAATTTGACCATGCAATTTTGAGCTCTTGTGATTCTTGTACGCTACAAACATGGTACCTGAAGTCATCCCGGGCTCTGAGGCCATAGACATTGGTCTTGATTGTGTTCTCTGTTTCTACCGCCGACCACCTTCCACCTTCTGACACCCAGACATTATTTGTGGTGAACCAGCACTGGAACAATCCAAGATGGTAAATGAATGTATTTCAACCTCGTCCAGATGTTCAACCAATTAGACCACAACTCTTTAATACGATAAGGGAGAAGTATCTGATGTTTTGTTCCTGTAGAGCTTGAGCATACAGATTGGCACTGGCGTGAAGCCAAAAAATCCTGGAAGAGCCCTTTAGTTTCCTGGAGGATTTGGTAACGGTAAGCATTTTATTTTGTGAACGACTGACTCATGAATGAATTAACTAATGAATGACTATCAATTTGCCAAGTCGCTGAGAGACACGAAGCAGTTAAACTAAACTGCCACCTACTGTGTTTTAAATCCAGAACAACCCAGAGATGCAGGGATCCATTAGGCCGGAGGATGGAAAAGCTATTGTCGGTCCCCTGAAATTTATTCTACATACAGAAGAGGATCACTTCTCGGATGGCTCTCTCCCGTTCTTTGGGACATTAGCATATTCGTTACAAAAGGGAGACACTTGTTTCTAGTAAGCAACTGTACAGGGTTGAACCAAGAAATAATATGATTTGAAGGATTTGTTTATCGATCCATGAAATTATCAGGTTTTAAAGGATTTGATGATAAAATGCAGGTCTTAGAGAGGGATGGCTCAGTAGGAGATATCTTCTGATGATAAGGCTGACGGAGAGCTCTGAGGGGAATAACCTTCAGCCTTACCCCACTCCAATGATGCAGACTCAGCTGGTCTTCACTCTGGTATTAAAGTAAATAATCTGATAAAGCAGAAGCAGCAAATGAAACAGACACTACCGGCTCAGCTGTAAAGTACAACTTGGATGCATAGTTACATGAAACGAACGGCATTGAAGGTGGGGAATAAGTGGTTTTGTTGATGCGTTTATCTCTCAACTAAAAAAGAGGTCTACCACACTATTTCACCCTTCTATTATATCATAAGATAAGATAAGATGTGCCTTTATTGATCACCCACAGGGAAAATCCAATTTGACACAACAGCACAAAAAAGTAGCAGCGCAGGGAGAAACATATCATACTCTCCGTAAAAGAAACTAAGGAAACAGAAACTCAAAAAAAATCAATGACCCGCATGACAAAAACACTAACTAGACCGACACTGAGTAGAGCAATCTCCCCCCAAGGAACACTCTTACAAAGTGGCAACAAAAATTCTTAATCCGCATTTGTACCAAAATATTTTGTGTTCTTCCCGGGCTGAGGCCCCATCGTTCTACCAAGTTTGGTGGAATCGATTTTGAAGTGTTTCCTTACAAATGAACAAAGAATCTCATTGATGGAGGTAAACATCTTGCAGGGCAAATTTAGAAAGAATGAACAGAAATCAAATTGCAGGCAATGCTTTAAAAGAAAACAATTCCAGATACAATGACTAAAATGGGATCCTTTTTAACATGATAGCAATTAGCAAAAACAAAAAATGAATAAATAAACGACTTAAATGAAATTAAAAAAACATGGAAATCAGTAGGCAAGATCAGACAGTCACCCTTAGAAATAGACGATAGTGCGTTCTGATAATGTTTTAGCAAATGTGTATGCCCCTGTTAGAGAACCCACATCCTCAGTTGTACATGATTGACCTGACTAAATAAGAAACAAGCAGATGTGATAGACACACCATTAATAACATCATAAAACTCAATAATAAAGCACCATTAGATAACTAAATATAACCAGCATGCCGTAGTGAAACATGGTCACAATATGATGGCTTTGAATAAAGATCAGAAACTTGGGCACTGTCCCACTACTTCCAAGCCATTAGAGAAATAGGCACACAGGCCAACTGTCCAAGCTGTACCCTGCCTTTTGTTTAATTTCAGCTGGGTCAGCTCCAGCCCAGTGGAACACTCTTGAGGATCCTGATCTCCACCATAAAGATGCAGTTGGTAAATTTTCAAACAACAGGACCAGCCTCAGACAGGTTTAATTTGAAGAAATTATGAAAATATGAACAAACTGGGCTTCACATGGACAATGGTATGCAAATGGTATGTTTGGTGAATAACACATTGTTGCTAAGCTGCTCAGTGGTGCCGTGAATAAAGTGGAGGTGACAGTGTTTAAGTCTCTGAAGTGTTAAATATTTAGACTCTGAAAATGATGGTATTGGGAATATGCTGCAGCCATAGTTTGTGTAGAAGCCATGCCCAGAGGACTCTCGCTGAATTGTATGAAATCAATTACTTAAACACATTAAATTCATGATAATACAATAGCATTTTGTAGCTGGAATGAAACATGCACAGGCATGTCAACAAGAAAGTCAACAAGAATTGACTGTTTGATTGTGAAAAAAATACATATATATGTAGCATTTTCTTCTAACAAACCTATTTTGCTCACATAAAACATAAACAGTAATTCACAGGAGGTATGGTTGGATTTTACAAGGTGAGAGGATTCATCACAAAGTCTGTTAGATTACAAACTGTCAGCTAAAAATAAATATGAGAAAGTTCCCAAACTGTAGCCCCAACAAATCTATAAATACAACATTAAAATGAATAAGAAATAACCTAATGGGCCTGCTCCATCCTTCAGAATCAACTTCAGAAACCTGACACTGTAGAGACCAAGTTCAAATCTGATGAAGGCTCACACCACTGATGTTAGTGCCGAGTTAATGTGACATCTCCCCCTGGTTGGTTGTCACATGTTATTTTAACAGCCATGCTTATATGCTAGCAGCGCTGATCAGCACTGTTGTGGAGGGAAGGAGTGATTAATAATTCAGGGCTGAGCCGTCTGCTGGCCCGCTGGGAACTATCAGATGTGAGAGCAGATGACAATGCCCGGCAGGTATTAAAGATGGTATCTAGACCGTAAGTGCCTAGCATGCTAGCTAAGGCTCCTATGAGAGTGCATACTTGTGTATGTGGCACTTAGGAGACCCCCCAAAACACACACACACACACAGTTCCATGTGGACCAGGATTACAGAAGATGCAGGTGAGAGGAAGGGGAGATCACAGAGAGGAGTTGATTTATCTGCTGTATTAAGAGCGCTGATAGGAGATAGATGGGGGCTTTAGTGCTCGGTGGGTGAGAACGTGAGGATCAGATTCTACACCAGGCTTACTTCTTCAAAAGCCATGGAAGTGACAAGGCTGGCTTTGACTTGACTCACTGCGCTGCATGTTATGCTGTCAAGGTGTGTTCACATGCCGCTCTGATACTTCACACAGCAAGTAAAATATGATTACAGAGCTTTCATCATTTCTCAGCTGGCAACTCCAGTGAATTAATGTGTGGTGAAGACGGCAGAGTAAGTCCCCTTGCTTTCTAAAAACACACAAATCTTTACAAAGACTGGAAGCAGTTTGCCAAGTCTACCTCACAGTACTTGAGTGGAACTATACTTACATGAGAAGCAGGTATGATTAGATGAAGTAGAATAGTGGCCCAAGAGAAGGCAGAACTTCCAGTTTTTGTTTGAGAAGTTATAGAAAACATCATCATCTCAACTCTCCAAGTTGTTACAAATTGTAAATGAATGGTTAAATGTTTTTGTTGAGGAAAGTTCTGGTGAATGTTATAGTTACTGACCTGCAGATTATACAGTAAAATAAGATTAAGATACATTTTATAATCCCACACACATGCACAGACATGCACAGGCACACTCATGCAAGGGGAAATTTTACCTCTGCTTTTAACCCATCTGGTGCAGGACACACAGAGCAGTGAGCAGCCGTGTACGGCGCCCGGGGAGCAGATGTTGGGGAGTAAGGTGCCTTGCTCAGGGGCACTAGACAGGGTAGGGAGAATCCTCTTGGATTTTTGGACAGATCAATCCAGGTTCGTCTTTTTGTTGTTTCTCCGTGGAGTCGAACCAGAGACGAACCAGAGACCTTTTCTGCCCATAGTCCAAGTTTCTGCCAGAGTAGAGATTGTATGGCATTACTGTTAAGACATTAGGATATAGATGGCCCTCACATTCTAAGCACAATTATGGAACTCCCAGGCCTGGCATGGAACTTTGCCATCCAAACTACAGCCGGCTGCAAAGGAAGTAGCAGTGCTGCTATACAATACATGCTAAATTATTTTGGGTATGTCACAAAGTCATTCTACTAACTGGAGGGTTCCAAAGAAAATGAAGAGTCTGGCTGATGGATATACTGAAGTATTCACCTGACTATGTTCCAATTACAATGCCTTTCTTAAAGCTGTTTCCAGGGTAAAAGTTATACCAACAGTAATGCAACACATTGAATGCGGTCACAATGAACAATCATTTTACTTACTTTATGATGATGCCACCGAGTATCTTATCCCCATAACAAAGACAGGCTGCATTCAAATCATTGTTAACTTTTTTTGCCCATTAAAGCCAGTGTTATTTGCTGTTATAATGTTGCAGGGTTGAGAGGGAGTTATTTGTGGTAGAGATTGAGAAAAGGAGCCTAATAGGCTGCCTATTAAAACTATATTACTACATTTCTATACATTTATAAGCAGAGCATGTTTTATTTTCTGCAAAGTAAAAAGCAGCTACAGCCATCAGTAGACAACAGAATAGGTTACACATTTCAACATGGAAGTACTGCACAAAAAACGTAGTTTACCAGCTAAAAGTTATATTTCCATTCTTGACCAATTGCACTCATTCACTTTACATCTCAGCTTTATCCATACAACCCTTATGACAGATGTTATCATAATCCCTTATTCAAAGAATTCATATATAAAATTAGAATGGAAATAGGATACTATTCAACCAGAGACATAATGCATGAGATGCTAAAAGCTGACATGTCAAAAGAAATTCAATACAATTTCAGGGGTAAAAAGGATTACTTCAGAACGGATGATACTGTATGAGACCAGTGTGACCGGCAGCGCCCACCTCCGTGTCCCAACACATCTCCCCCATTCCAAAAGTCATTTTCACTTCCAGCGCAGGATGCATAATGTATGACAGGGTTAATCAACTTGAGACAAGTGAGGGGAGATGGCAATTCAGCTAGAGCAGCCTGCCCTCTGTAGGCCAGCTCCGCTCCTTTCCATCACACAATCCACCGGGGTTTTCTCTTCCATCTCCTGTCATCTCTGCACGCTCTCCCCTCTCCTTCTTCTCTGTATTTGATTCCAACACACTCCACCCCCCACCCGCTTCACAAAACAAACTATCCTAACCACTAAAAAAAAAGGAGGTGGTCCACTGGGGATACCCCAACAGCCATCAATCTTGATGTTCTTCCACAGCCACAAATTATTTGTATTGTCTCAGTCAATTACACTCCCATTCATCTTTCTGCACAGCTGTGGCATTTGCAGTGGGTGGGGGTGTGTGTTGGTATACAAATATATGATTGCACACACATACACTCAGTTGACATGTATAAAGTACACCTAGCTGAAACAATCCTTCCATTGGGATGCTGTGTACCTTGTGTGGGTTATGTTAAAATTGAGTTTTTGTGATATGAATGAGATGTTAAAACAAATAAAAATAGTCTATACAAAATATGTCCCGCTCGACAGCAACACAAAGAGCAACCTCCAAAATGCCCATAACATAGCACCTCTACTGTAACATTATAACCCTCACGAACGTTATGTGAAGAATTTATTACTGGACTGCTTTGTTACACTTCATTCGTATTATATGGGCGTACATAATAAACTGCCAGTTGAGTGTGTGTGTATGTGTCAGTATTTGTGTGTGGGACTTGTCCCTCATCATTGTCCTCCACTAATCAATACCACCTAGTGCCAGCTCTGCGAAGATATCCCCACACAGAGAGAGAGAGAGAGAGAGAGAGAGAGAGAGAGAGAGAGAGAGAGAGAGAGAGAGAGAGAGAGAGAGAGAGAGAGAGAGAGAGAGAGAGAGAGAGAGAGAGAGAGAGAGAGAGAGAGAGAGAGAGAGAGAGAGAGAGAGAGAGAGAGAGAGAGAGAGAGAGAGAGATCCAGGCTGGGGACAGGAATTGATCTGACATGGGGCCCCGGAGCCATGTTATGACGAGGTTTGCAGTGGCTGGGAGAGGTTTGATGGGAAAAGTGGGGGGTGTTCATCACAACAGAGGTAAAGCCATCATCCTGGTGTAGGGAGGAGTGTAACATTACTGACTGCCTATACTGTCAGTAAATAAAGCTGCTACTCGAGTAAGCCTTAAAATACCTACACTCCACGGACAAAGCTTTAATATTCTGCCACGCGTAGCAAAGTAAATCAAAAACAAATTGGCTTTGGAGAAAAGCAGAAAAAAAACAGAGCTTTTAGAGATCCTAAGATATCAGAGCTACTGTAGGAGAGAAAATTCCTTGTCGATGTGACACATACTAATCATCCCAAGATGACGTGATGGAACACAGAGTGCAGAGGGAGGACAACTTTGTTCCTAAATATATATATAAAGACATATTTGCCGTGAATGTAATATTTCTCTATTATCAGCAGATTTGACAAGGTCTAGTAAATTGATCTAAAAGCCTAGAGCCAAGACCTGTTGGATGTAATGATTATTCAGTTCTTACCGGAGCCTTACTGGAGGTGCAAAGTGTGTCCTGAGAAGGTTGTGAGACAAGGCAATGGGCTCACTTGGGGACATTGATCTTCCACGTCAAAGCCAATTTAGATTTCTAGTCAAATTGTGTTCAGGGTAGAAAACGTTGTGTAGAACAAAAAAAGATGAGTTATAAAATGAAGATTTCTTCCAGGGTAACTTGGAGAGGATCTGTGTCAGAACCTTATCCTCTCACTATACGGGTCCCTCAATGTTCCCTCAATACTGAATCAATACTGAATCACATACATTCCCATGACTGCTTTCATTGTTCATCTTCTGCAGAATGCACTAACATGTTTCATAAGAATAATATAATATAGTTTCCAAAGGATGCTGTAAAAACATATATAAAAAATGGATTGAAAAAGTGAATAATTTTCTGTGGATAATAATGAATTGTATTCATATTGATTCAGTTGTGGAAGGCTGTGACACAGGAGGTAGAGAGGGCTGTCAATTTAACAGAAAGCCCATGGTTCAATCTCTGGCTCCTCCAGTTTGCATGCTGAAGTGTCCTTGAGGAGGATATTGAATATAGAAGCATTTGTGTGTGTCAATGGGTGATGCAACTTATATTATCAGAAATAAGCCACTAATAAACAACTCCTCTTCTAGATGTCTACCTGATTGTGCTGTAGCTTAATTTAAGGAAATAATCCCAAATACATTAAACCCGTATTATCCATGGTTATAACCAATAAATTCTTTAAAAACCCTAGCTCCACTGAGATTGACCATCTTGTTGATAGCTCTCTAAAGTCATTACGATTAACATTAGACTCAAAAGCGCGTCTAAAAAAGAAACATGTCAAACATAGTAAATTAGCTCCGTGGTATAATTCCAACACACATTCCTTGGAATGTGTATTCTGCGATTCCTGACCAGCAATATCTGCATGACCTTCTTTAATGAAAAAATTCGAACCATTAGAATTAAAATCAATGATCTCCTGCCCTCAATTGGCACTAATACACAATCAAGAACAGAAATCTCAGAAACTGCTTCGAGTCGTATCAATTATTTAAACAGTTTCCCTCTGATCACCCTTGATCAGCTGGCCAAAATAATCTCATGTTCCAAACCAACAACTTGTATTTTAGATCCCATTCCCATAAAATATCTTAAATAAATTCTACCCCTAATTGATAATACATAAATAAACATAATCAATCTGTCATTATCATCAGGATATGTACGACATTCCTTTAAAACCGCTGTAATCAAACCCCTTCTCAAATAATCCACCCTGGACTTGCAGGTTTTAGCCAATTACAGACCTATATCCAACCTCCCCTTTCTGTCTAAAATCCTTAAAAAAAAAGAGTTGTAGCCAGTCAGCTGTGTGAGTATTAGCATTAAAGGAGCCACCCTAAACTGGTTTCAATCATATTTTCCAGATCGATTCCAATTTGTGCAAATTAATGATGAGTCATCTGTGCTCGGCCCAATTTTATTCTCTTCATATATGCTTCCTCTAGGAAACATTATCGGAATACACTATAAATTCCCACTGTTATGTGGATGACACCCAGTTATTCTTGTAAATAAAACCTGAACAATGTAATCAATTAACTAAACTCCAAGCACGTCTCAAGGACATAAATACCTGGATGACCCGTAATTATTTTCTCTTATTAAACTCAGATTAAACAGATGTTCTAATATTTGGCTTTTATATTATTATTAGGCTTGTCTTAGACCTGCTCTCAGTTATGCTTCTGTAAGTCTAGAATGTCACGGGACATATGACCCACGGAGCTTCTCTTCCCAGCTTTTCCTTCCTCTTCTCCATCCTTATCACATCAAAGAAATTAATATCTCATCAATACATGTTACTGACTTCTTTTTTTTTTTAATATTTGTATAAGGAGGTATGGTACAGTAGAACAGGAATCAATGTCAAATTTACATTGGGTATCACAAAATCTCAGTACGACAATTAACAATATATAGAGATATTGACACCATAAAAACACTGTGCATCACAATGGATTAAGAGTAAGGTATACAGTCTTCCTCCTAGGATGTTTTTCTTATTTTATGGACCACATGAACGTGGTCATGCGAGCAATACATTACACAACTCAATGAAAATATTAATAATAATGATAGATAGATAACTGAAAATTCTATTAAGTAATAATTAAGTATTAAAGCTGCACAGTATAAATAAATTAAAAGAAAAAATAATAAAATAAAAAAAAGAAAAAAAAAAAAGAAAAAATAATAAAATAAAAAAAATAAAAAAAGAATAAGCAAATGAATAAATAAAAAGGAAGAAGAAAGAGAGAAAAGAGAGAGAGGGGGGGGGGGGGTCCGTCAATCGGGGGCAGGGACTGGAGAGAGTGGAAGAATGTAAGAAAGGGAAGCCACTTATTATAAAATTTGTTAGATGACTTGACTTCTTCCCGGGAGTCCCTTTGCCTTATCGTCCGCAGATCCAGGGCCGCGGCTGGGGCCATATCAAGGATTATGATGGTGGATTGCGTATCAGAGATCGTTATGGTGGATCCTGTATCTTGTTGGCGTCTTATACTGGTGGTGGACCACGATTGAGGTGGTAGCTGATGGTGGATCCTGATGGCCGCAGTGGACAATGACTGTGGACTATGGTGGCATCCGATCTTGATAGTGGATCATGATCGTGGTGGCTGCTGATCATGGACTATGATTACAACAAGACTGCTTGATATACAATATGGCTCCTCAGATACTCAACCATTACTGACAATAATCCATCAATTCATTGGCCTTCCATTATGCAAGAAATTGTTTATTCTAATCAGAGCTGAAATACCCTTATCTTTCTGATGTTCTCCTTAACATGTGACATCTACTGCACTTCTGTCCGTCCTGGGAGAGGGATCCCTCCCATGTGGCTCTCTATGAGGTTTCTACGTTTTTTCTTGTTGAGGGTTAAGGGCAGAGGATGTCACACCCTGTTGAGACAAATTGCAATTTGTGAATATGGTCTATACAAATTACATTTTATTGATTGATTGATTGATATTATAACGTTCTTTAAGTGGTAAATAAGACTGGAAAAATGGTAAATAATTGCAGTCAATTTACCATTAATTGTGACCAAGGAAATTAGTTAATTAGATTTGAATTTTTCTGTTTTTACTTTGTTCTGATTGAGGCACAAGAGCAAAATTAAGCGTGTAACCAAAGCATTTCAAATAATTTCTGTAATTATCCACAGAACATATCTTTCATGAAAGGGCAAACAGTTACCAGAGTCATGAGGGTTCATGAGGATTAATGAGGAATACTTTGTCTTTTGAAATAATTAATATTAACTCAATTTATCTGGAACACATTTACAACTGCTTATTCATGCAATTAACCAGACCAATGCGGTATCAGCAGTACAGTGTACGAGATACTGGTCAGGAGATTCACTTTATGTTCACTTCAAACATCAGAATGAAAGAAAATGGTGATCTCAGTGACAGTGACATGATTGTTGGTTTGAGTATTTCTGAAACTGTTGATCTCCTGTGATGTTCACACATGAGTTCTGTGTCGATGAGAGAGGTCAGAGAATGGTCTAACTAGTTGGAGCTGACATAAGGTTATGGTTACTCATATAACTACTCTTCAGACTACCAATCAGTTGAGCACATTCCTATGCCAGTCCCCATAAACTCAATCAAGGCACACCAAATTGCACTTTTTTCAATCAAGATCCATCCGTTATGAACTCCAAAATCAGAAAATATACTTTAAAAAAAATGAAATGTTAAAGAAAGCAATGTTATTTTGGACTCTTCCTTTACCAATTTTCCATTCCTCTGCCAAGTGTCTGGTTCTGCTCCTGTCAGCCAAGAAAGAATGCAATGACACTGACCCACCAACACTGGTCAACTGAAGACTGAAAAAGCCTGGTCTGGAGAATCTAGATTCCTGCTGAGGCTGCAGATGGTAGAGTAAAAGCCTGGAGTCAACCACATGAATCACCAGGCTTTTGGTGATAGGATGGTGTTGGTTATGTTTCCTTGACACCAGGGGCGTCGTTAGGCCTGTTTTAGGGGGGCTGAAGCCCCCCTAAAATGTTGTTCAGCCCCCCCAAATAATTATTGGGATTAAAAAAATAAAAAAAAATATTTTTTTTTTTTTTAAATTAAACTATTGTTTTACACATGGACAAGTTATTTATTACGCTAACATGCTATATATGTGAGTGCGTTTCTGGTTTGTATGTTTTCTCCCCCTTCAAATTACAATCCAATAGCCTCTCATCATACTTAACAATAAAAGAACGGGCACTAGGACCTTGGGGAGTCTGCATCGCTGCTGCGCTGGCTTTCTCACTCTGTCAAGTAACGTCTCTCATCAATACAGCAGGATTACAGCCAAGGAGTTTAGCTCATAGTAAATGATGCACGGACTGAAATTGTAAGTACAGGTAGTTACAGTATGTGGCTATCTGTAGTTGTTAACGATTGTTACCTGCTTAAATTTAGGTTTACTTGAGGCAAATGAAAGGGAATATTGTAATGAGCTATGTTAACACTTAGCTAGCTAGCTAGCTATTTTGTTTGCAAATTTGAAATGTAAGAAATAACTATCGACAGCTCTCTATTCTTTGCATTAATATCTATCTCTAGTATTTTAAAACAATAATATCAGTGCCTATAGAATGTTGATGTTTTTAATCAGTTAATGCTATTTAAAACTAAATGTCATAGTGTCCCTCATAACGCTATTGTACCGGTATATCATCCAATTCATTGACCAGATGGATATAAGAAGATTCTTTAGCAGAGGTGACAGCTCCGCCCTAGTCAAAACAAGTATATCCGTCTTTCCTTTACAAGCAGGAAAATGATTTCTCTCTATTTGAGAAAAGTTCATATTTGTGTTGTCAAATTTCACAATAACCCTGAAATGCTGTCTCTTCTGTTATCTTATACTGAATGAATGCAAGCAAAGATACAGAGAAAAATCACAGTCTTTCTGATTGAACCAATCTATGAACTGTCTGAAACAATGGATATCCGCAGCCCCAAATGAGCCCAAAAAAAATTGGCGCGCGCTGCGCCAGCGCAAACACTCAACATCCTTAGGGGCTAAGCCCCCCCTTTCTTTCAATCCTACAAACGCCCCTGCTTGACACACTTTTGGCCAATCAACCATGGTTAGAACCCAGTAGAACCCATCTGATAGAAGAGAGTTGTGTCAACATGTAGCAGGATCTCAGTGAACATAGAATCCATGGCACTAAATCTGGGAACAGCTCCTCATTCTTCTCATTTTCCCCTTAACCTCACAAGCAGCAGCTTTTATTTCAGAGCAATTTAAAAAGTAATCAGCTCTGAAGAGTTTGCAGGAGCTTAGCATTAATATTAAATGTCTATTTTAAACTTTTACTGACATTACACCCAGGTTCTGTTTGCTAACTTCAAACTTTTGCTGCTGAATAAAATAGATATCCGCCTCAACTTCTACTAGATTTCCACTATGTGACCAAGTGAGTTTGATCTAACCCTAGTATACAACACATGACATGGTTAGATAATCTTGCTCCCAGAGCAGTGAACACAGCCTAAATGGAGCTAAGACAAAAAAAGAGAATTATCGTTTCACAGAAAGTGAGAGAAGCGGCATTGACCATTATCCTTGCATGGCCTGACTTTATCTGCGAAAAATTTACTTGTCCCAGGACACATGTGATTTATTCTGCTACATCCTCTTTCACAGTCTCCACTGTATACGTTAGCAGTTTGTTACCTGTGCCAGACGACAGTGCTTGGTTTGTGCTGTTTTCCTGGATGGGCACATCATTGTGGCTAGATGACATTTTAGAGACGTTTGTGATGATATCCAATAGATTAACTACAGATATCCATTGTATTGTATCTGCCATTTTCCAAAAAATTCATATGCCACCGTCTTATTTCTATCAAAACTGTATTAGAATAGACTGATACCATGATTTGTATTGGGACTTTTAGGTTCCTATGCTATTTCTACACAGCTACAGTTATGGTAGGATTATGATAATCTTTTCAATATCATGACAATATCCCTGTGAATATGATGAAATTCATCATAATATGATGTGAAACTATAAAATACATTCAGTAGCATACAGCACATACTTCAGCTACGGTCCAACAGTCCACTTAATTCCATCAAGCTGCACATCATTGCAGACACTTGATATCAGTCCTTTCATTAATATTAATAATATTTTTAAAAAACTGCTCACAATGTGGAAATCCTTGGCTCCTCCCCTCAATCAATTCCATCCCAGAAGTTAATGGTTTCTCCACTTGCCCATACTCCAACCTTCGAAGTTTCAATGAAAACATTCAGACAAGAAGCAATGGAAACCTCTTGGCAGAGGTACATATTCCTTGTGTTACTCCAAGGAGTGATATTCACTTTATTTTTCAAAAGCAAATGTTGTGTTTTATAATCTTAAAAAGCCTTATCAGGGCAGTTTGCATGGATGAAACATTTGTTTGAACCTCTTCAGCTTAGTTTTTATTTTTAACAAAGACTCAGTTTTACAAAGTCTCTTATTTTTTCCTGGTTGTGTTGGAATTGAATAATGCAAAAACAATCCCGTTTTCAAAAGATTTCTCTTTCAAAACCGCATTTAACCTTGAATTGCGTTGACGATGAGCATTACAGCCTGGAAATCACAACAGCTGCTCTCTACAACCATGTGGAGGACAAAATCAAATCAAATTTAAAATGGAAAATTACAAATAACCTGTGTAATATAATAATGTCATATTATACTACTCACCATGATCAGGTCATGATTAAATGGGGTTACATTCTTGACAGACAAGACAGCGATTGATAACAATAACAGTCAACACTCACTGCCCCACCAAAGAGAAGTGATTTTCCTGAAATGATGTGCATTTTGAGATGTTTTAAATCCACAATGGAAAACAGCATCTTATATTCAATAAAATATATTAAAGCTATTCTATAACAATATATAATCTTACAATAATTATGCTGGGTTTGTGTTGTTGTTTTTGTTAATTGAGCTGTTAGGTTCCTTTTGTTATTATTAAAGAATATGTGTCTCTGTGGTAATCTGGCGTACAGTGTTTGAATGCGATCAGTTTGTGTTGGACAGCAGGGATACAATACTGAATCTATCCTGTTCACATCAGGCAGCATTTGCTCTCCCTCTCTCTTCTCCATCACCTTCTCTCTTTATTTTCCTTGCAGTCTCCTCATCTTGTCCCGTATCTCTTCCCTGGCAAGAGCTGAGCTTTGATTGATGCAGTCTTCTCATTTTCATCTATGTCAGCAAAGAAAGAAAATGCAGGTTCAGGTGATATTTATATGCAAATATTTCCGGCCTCTGGTAGGATAATCTTCACTGAAAATAAAAATATAGTAGCGACCTCATTTTAACATGGATTTCATCGTTTTACACTAGCTGCATTGAAAGTAAAGTATTTCTGACTCTGGATGGGTGGTTTTAGTGAATGCTAACAAGCATTCATTCACTCAAACAATGTGATGTGATGGCTGACTGCTGTTCAACTGTTTTTGACTTTTAACCCTAGAACGGTAAGGTACAATAAGTAACACCATCACTAAAGTCAGGTACATTTTACCCGATAATATACCCGATAAAAAATACTTCTCATCAAAATATATTAATGTACAACTATACATGGCAATTTGAAGATACAAATCAACGGATGTTAGTGTTCTCGGGTTAAGAAGGTTTCATGTAAAAATATTTATTTATGCCTATGTGGAAATTGTGCTTGAAATTGCAAAAAGTGAAAACACTTAAAATTGTGGGTGGAGTGTAACAGATGTAGTCATGTAATACATAGGATCTAAGTAAATATGTCAAACCACATTATGTTTTGCTGCTGTAACTTTGACCAGGCGTTTTTGTAATCGGTCTAATCTTGTGAGATCCCATATTTTAGTTTCATTAAATCACTGAACCACAAACATAAGCTTAGCTGTTCACTGCTTTACTGTCTGTACCTGTAAAATGAACTGGCTCTCCACTTTGTACACAGCTTCAGGAAATTGAGTTGTTGAGGCTCTGCTGGACAGAAATAGCAATACCTCTTCACACAACCACAAAGAGCATGACCAGACATGTTTAAGTTCCATTCTGGTGACCACAGACGCTGTCACAAACCAGCCACAACCAGGCCCAGCTAGAGCCAACGTGGGAGAGCAGCTGAATACATTATTAGGAGGTGGAATGCAGAATCAGCAGGTGGAGCTGGGGTGAGCTTCAGTAATGAAAACATACCAGGAGCACCTCTTATCCCCTTTAAAAGCACTGCCAGGGGGAGAAAAACCTCAGAGAGAGAAAAGTTTAAACTATGGAAAAAAAGAAGACCACTTGCTAATACACATCGTCTTGAATGAGCTGTCAGTGGCAGAATTAACAGGCAGCTGCTATATGCTGGCGAAGCAGCTGCTGGGATATCAGCTCAGTTGTTTGTTGTTACACATCTGTTACGGTCACATCGACCAAGCTTCACTTTGTGACCGGTAACATATTAAAAAGGATGTCAGAGTGCCAGAGGAAGGTTTAAAACAAGTGTGTTTATTAACAAAAGATTATCTGAATAGGCAACGCTAACCACAAGGTCTGAATTGTGCTCCCCAAATCTCTGAGAGAGAGAAAAAGTTTTATGTCCATGAAGCTCCAAACAATAGGAAAAAAAGAGGCGTGTTGCCTATACCCATCTGTCACGTCGAAAGCCGTTGGTTATAGTGGTTCCACTACAGTATTTTACTACGTGGTCATTTTCACAGACTGACCCGTTTTCACTAACATGTTTAATTTGGTCACAGATTGATTATTTAGTTGTATGGATATGAACAGCCCCTCTCAGGTCATACACTTGATGAAACACAAATCATTTATGCTGTTGATGTAGAAAAAAAGAGTGCAACTAAAAGCTGCACTGTATGAGTGTGTGTTAGAATGGGTTAATGGCAAACTGTACAGTAAAGCGCTGTGAGTGGTCAAAAAGACTAGAAAAGCTCTGTATAAATACAGAACATTTATTTAGTTTATTTTTATGATATTGTTGGTAAGGTCATCAGCAGTGTATTTTCATGCATTTGAGTATCTGTAGTGAAAGGGAAAAAAGTGTGGCAAACAGATAGAGGCTACATGACGTTGTTGAAAGGTATTTCTTTGACTTTGGAGAGTCTGTGTGTTCGTGCCCCAGCCAAGAAAAGCAAAGGAAATTCTCTGCGTCTGCATTTGTGATAAGAGGTGGTCTGAGGAGGGTTTAATGCAAACGCAATTTGGTGCCAAATTGAGCACCAACTAATCAGCAAAAACAGAGCTGAAGCTGCATCTCACCTCCCACATCAGTGCAAACACATTCGTGCCAGGAAATTACAGGCAATAAAAATAACAATGAGAAAAAGTTTTTAAAAAGCATGTCAGGAAGTAGTAAACTAATATGATACAAATTGGCCTCTAAAGACAGATACACACATGTGCTGTACAGCTTCTATGACATAAATGCTGTGGTTCAGCTGTTACATCGTTAATACTGAACCACCCCCATGGTGGCCGTGTAGCTGAATTCTACTGGGAAATAAACAGATATGTTGAGAAAAGTTGCCGCAGTGTTTACGTTTACATTTCGGAAGTGAAGTGTTGAATGAGGAGGACACAAGGTCTCCTGCAACTACCAGCTATATGAGCAGGTCAGGACGGAGATAAAGAAGAGTAAAACAGTGGAGAGAGCACCTTCACGCTGTCAACAAAGGACCGATCATACACACAGACACACAATGAATTAATGAAATGTGTTTTGAGCATCATGGCTTGTTTTTGTCCTTGTGTGTTTGTAGTCATCAGCCACCAACAAGACTATTTCGTTCGCCAGATTCTAACACTCACTGTATCTAATATTATATTTAAAACAACAGCACATACACCAAAAAACATAAATAAATACTGTTTCATGAATTTATATCAGGTTATGAATGTCGACATAATGATGCAGTGGTTTGCATTGTGGCAGTTTGAATCTGCTGGCCAATAAGGGCATTTCAGTATGGAGGTTGTATGTTTTTTCTGTTTGGGTTTTATTCAGTTAGCCTACTCCAGCTTCCCCACACAGCCCAGAGGCTTGCAGCAGAGGTTCATTGGAGACTTTCAATTGTATGGAAGTGTGAATGTGAGCATGAATGGTTGTTTGTCTCTATGATGGACTGGAGTGTAGCGAAAATTTGGTCAACAAACGAGGTTCTGAGACAAGTTGTCTTTGTAAATTTTATTGTAAAAAGCTTTTTGCAGAAAGGATCACACAGGCAAGGTGGGGGGTGAAAGTGAAATGAAAAGTGAAGTGTCTGTGCTCATATTATTAACACGCAGAGTGGTGTGTGTGAATGTGTCGTTCTGTGTCTGGAACTTTATCGTCTGTAAAAAAGTGACTTATAGGTTGCATCCTAAATGTGTTGGAGAGGAAATAGTACCATGAATGGTGAGGGTGTTGTGTCAGCCAGCTGAGTTCTTCGAACAAAAGACAAACACAGTTAACCCAGAGTATAGGAAAAGGTCACCTGAATTCAGGTGATCTCAGGATCGACTTCTGCAAGACATGAATAGACAATGGGCTCCCATGCTAGACAGTGGGTGCACCATACAGTTTATGTTGAACTGTACCCTAGATTGAAATCCCTGCTGTTAGAATAAACTAAGACATTGTTAAGTACATTTCCAATACAAGAGGCATGGCCAGGGTTCACCATGACTCTCACCCATTGTTAGCAAAACTAATAATAAAAAAACTATTATATAATTTTGTATTACTTGACCAGCGAATCATACTTGATTTACCTGAACCAAGTCATGTGATCTACACTAGTATCAGACCAGGCTTTGGGGAAATGACCTGGTGCAATCATGCATATTGCCTGTTTTGATATATTGCTTTGAAAATATAAATGTCATATCAAAAATTGTATTGCATTCTATGATAAAGTGTCGGATCAGCTGATCAGTTGCCACTGGACCTTTTCCTAGTGACAATTCTGGATCTTGAATAGGAGTATTAACACACAACATTGAGGCTTATTGGTGCATCCTCAAACTACATACAAAGATACAAATGTTATTTGGATAAATGTATATTTTAGAGGCTCTAGAAGCAAATAGAGTATTTCTGTGGGTGCTTTTGCCCACATAATTGATTAAATCCCAGTCTTCTCCATCTGCATGCCGAAGTGTCCTTGGGCAAGATGTTGAGCCCGGAATGGTCCCTCATAGACAAAGTGCTGCCCTAGATGTTAAGCAACAAATGGCTACTATGACCTGCCATGTTCCTTTAGTTTGTTTACTAACCCACCTGCCCAACTATGATGACAAGCACATAGACTGAAAACTCATGATCCTGCTTCTGCCAGCTCAGTGTGGGAAAGCAAACACGTACTAAGCTACTCTAATTCTCCTTAAATATCCTCTGTGGCGACTCCCAGAGTATTCATCCAAAAATAAAGTGTTCCAGATTAAAATGCACAATAAAAGCCATGGGCTGACTCACTTCATTGTGTTTTTAAATGTCCCAGGGTGAAGAGACACTAGAAATATATTGCAGACGCATGCATGATTGAGAAGTCTTTTAAGGGAAGTTCTCAGTCTGACTCCTTTTGTATTCAGTTCATGACTGGAGGGAGGTTAGTGCCAGAGTTCACAGCAAAGAGAAGTTCTGTGGTCTTGATTTCCAAAGTCACATAAGGAAGTACGCTGTACCATTATTAAAACACATGTCTGATAAGATTCTCTTAGAAGCTTTTTCATGAGGTATAAACTACATCTCATTGTCTTCATTAGATGATTGATATTGCTGAATCCTTTGCTTGCTCAGTTGCATTAAAGTTTGCTGAACAAACTCCATACACTGATGAAAACTGTGAGATGTGATGAAAGCTATGACAAAAGGTCTAGTAAGTGGACTTGGAGTCAAGATTGATTTGTCAAACTACATTGTCCAGGGTTCAGGAATGAACTCTGATCTCTCTGTCGGTTGATCTAACTTAGCTCATTGTAGAATATGTATGGAGCACAAAAGGCTTCATCATATTCTTCATTCTACAGTATTTTATTTAGCCTAGTTCTGATACCGATTTGTGTGCAAGACAACACTAAACTCTCATGCCTTGGGAAACCTTTGGTTTTGCTCAGTAAGTTTTAACATGGTGTCTGTAAAAAAGTTTAAATTCATGTCAATCATAGTCATGATCACTCTTGAAACATTGAACGATTAGCTATAATTGTTCAACAGTTATACATAATTCTTATTTTTGTGGGAGCTCTGAATGAATCTAAGCTGTAAGGATTCTCCGTACAAAAAACACATATATGGGAATTAGATGTTAGTACAGTCAATAACACAACATTCTAAGCAGATAGGTGGAGGTGGAGGAGAGTTGCAGCAAAAGATGATGGCATCCTAGATAAAATAGTTATCGTAAAAATGAGATAAAATCAGGTCCAGTTTGTACTATAGTACAACTGATGGCCAAAGGGGTAGTAATGGTGAAAAAGCATGAATTAAGTGCAGTTATATTTATATTACCAATACTGGCCTGATGACAATAGTGTTACTTTACTATGTGAATTTCATAAATAACAGTAAAATTAGGCTGTGAAGTCACAGGTTTGAATTCAAACCCTGCAAGCACCAAATGCAAACATGACAAACTGGATGTGCATTGCATTGAGGGTTATTCCCTGTTCAGGCCAGACCTCGGGTTTCAGAATCATGGACCACCTCAGGAGAGAAGAGGAAGAGGAACATCTTCAAGATTCACTATAATTTGGTGCACATCAGCAGCAGGTCGTTCAGAACTAATAATGCCAAATAATTACAGTTCACTCAACAAGCCTGTGAGCCATTATAAAACAATAAGACATCAGACATGTTCTGATCAGTCAGTTTACAGGTCGATAAAATCTGACACTGGTTGATATCAGACTTTGCTTAAGCTCTCAACATTTCTTTTATAGTTTATTGAAGAATTTTTCCGATGTAAATTGTTATTTATGACTTTTTGAGACCATCCTCAAGATGGTTGCTTCTGGGGGAGCTCTCATCTCACTGGGGAGCTAAGCCCCCTTCCTGTGCCCCCTGTAATTCAAATGTTGGTTTGATGTTTAAGAGTCTCAATCTGCCCGTGTTAGTTAATCCATTACATTTGATCTCTCTTGCATTTTTGTATTACAAATGTGTGCCTTGATAATTTTCACACTAAATCCTAACGCTGTTGTTAATACATTATATGTAATTTCTGAAGCCCCTTCTAAGAATGTCCTTTGGTGTTAATTATAAGATAATACTGCACTACTCTCATATATAGAGACTTGCAGTGCACAGTCTCCACCATGATTAATGTGTGACTTTTCATAATGTCATCTTTGACAGAGGGTTCTGTCTCTGTTCAGCAGAAAACATTATTACAATGATTGTTGAGGTAAAAACATGAACTTTGCCTAAAAAACTTCAAGTCCTATTAAGCAAACATCTCAGCAGAGAGAGAGAGAGAGGCAGGAGAGAGGATTCAACTCATGGTACAACCAAAGAAGCCAGTGGTACTGTAACAAGACTTTTAATTTGATGATTATTTAATATTGGAAGTGCTGCTATCGTCATTAATGTTAGGATGTATTGTTAGAACAATTGTAAAATAATAACCAAGCAGCACATAGCATACAGACAGCATGCATATCAGTTAGCTGCATGCATATAAGTTTGGCTTTTTGTTTAAGTGTACTTAGTTGTTTGCTCAATTTATATTGATGTTTGAATATTATAAAAAAACATTTACTTGGTTCGTTGGATTGAAGTTGTTTGAAATATTTGCATATTCGTATAACTTCTTATTCTTTTTATGTTTTGAAAGTTTTCAACCTGATGAACCAACCAGCAAACAACTAACAAATAAGGAAAAGTAAAGATTGAGCTGTGTTGGAAAGGGTTGTTCATGTACCAGGCCATTGCAAGTTGGGCAAGAGTTGAAGAAAAAACCTAGGAACTTGACAATGATAAAAGGAAGTGCATTTGTTTATTGACAAAAGCTTCTTGGTGTAGGACGAGTGTGGTCCTTAAAACGCAAATTTGAACATTTTAATTTGTTCTGAGAGGGAATGATGTGTTTTCTATACTAAATTGTCACATTATGTCGGTTTCCAGCAGTAGAGTTGTACAGGTCACCTGTGGTTAACATCTTCCTCTTGTTTAATTCCAGTGTAATTAGAGTAAAAATGGAGGTGTGACCTGAAGTGTTACCCAGCGCTCCATGAAGCCCTGACATTATCTGGCCAGAGTAAATAGCTAGTCCCATGATGATGATGATGTATCTGATGACCTGTGGTGCTTCTGACTGGAAGCAGGCTATTTAGTATGGAAGTCATTATAGCACTCTGACCTCCTTTTTAATGACAGCAACACTGCATCCTCACACTGCTGTGTCACCCGGCTCATCTACAGGCATCCAGGGTGGGCAGGTGACACAAGGGTCACAGAGAACATGAGGAACTGTCAGCATGCCGGCGTTCTACCAGCTGCTGACCTTGGTTAATAGCTGCACGGTCCAAACTCAAACCAACAGGACGGGCAGCAGCAGACGGTCGGAGCTAAACTGACACCAGCTGTGTGAATGTGAGACCATTCTGAGCACCAACATCTGGCTCTGTGACGGAGGGATAAATAGGAATGATCAATTCTCAAATAATGACTGCTGGTCTTAACTCGGACATACAGAAGCTGCCAGTAAACAAGGCCTGAGGTGTGAGAGAACATTATACAGATACATTCACTAGCGTAGCATATGTTGCACAAGTTGCATCTCCAGATAATGTTTGTTAAGATGCACATGAAAGTGTCCCAGTTCAATCATCAACCAGTATGGGCTGAGAAACTGGGATGAGGAAAGCTCAATTAGACGTTTATTCTATTCAATTCAATTTAATTACATTTTTATAGTGCCAAATCCAAACAATCATTATCTCAAAGCACTTTACTTGTTAAGGTTGAGATCATAAAAATGAGAAAAACCCGCAGGCTGTGTAGCCACTCTAACTTGGTTACATGTTCACCAAAATGAAGAGCAAGATTGTCCATGATTCACAACACGCAGCAGTGTGACCCGGGCGTGAGACTTAGTTGTAAGGTTAAAAATAGAATAAGGATTAGATTAGGTATGTGAGGATGCAAACAACCAATGCTTCAGAGAACCATGATATAGGGTTAGGGTTAGAGTATTGCTGCAACATCTTGTGGCTATCAGTGGCAGCAGAGAGTGCACAGCTGCTAAACAGGACTGCAGACAGCGATTGATGAAGAAATCCTGCACAAGTACTTTATCAGTAGTGGTTTGTGTTGACTCTCATGGAAGAGTCCTCTGATCTTGGTGAGAGTATATCATGTTTGTTGCTTTGTTGTTTGAGTTGTATATGCAATAGGGGTGGAGGGTAGAAAATTACCACTACTAGTGTCATGGTTACACTCTAACACACACACACACACACACACACACACACACCATTTCCTGTTACATGGTCTATGTCATTATTATTTTGATACTCACTGTTGTCTCTGTTTCTACTAGGCAGCTTCACTTCTACCCCATGTGTCTCACAGATTGGCTTCTCCTCACTAGTGTAGTTTAGTTGATGTCTGTGGGTATATAAGATCTGGGTCTTCCCCTTGTCCAGTGCCAGTTCGTCTCGTATTGCACGCAGCGGTCCAGCGATCTTACCATGTCTTGTCTCACCGCAGGTTTTTTTCCACCACGTGTGCCTGATTGTTTTACCTTGTTTTTGCCTCACATTTCAGATACCTTTACCTGATGATTTGGACTCCCTGTGTGTGATGAACCCTGCCTGGTAATAAAGACCACTTCTGTTTGAAAACTAAGCTCTGTCTGCGAATTGTGCTGTTGGTTCCTAGTTCTAGTATGAAAACTTACAACTAGTTTCCAAATCACTTTTTAAAACTGATACATTTTGTTTTTGAAATAAAAATCAAGCATGGTTTTAACTTTAATCCAAAACAGATTTATATAATGCAATATTTGCTTCATATCTAGTCAAAGTCATAGTGTGCAATAGCAGGGGGGGGCCAGCATTTTTTTTACAAAGAAGTTTTGAAAGTTCATGAGAGTAAAAGGTCAAACCATTGTACCATTACTTAACTAAGTAGATTAATTTGTCATTAAACATCATGGCCTTGCATTCTCAGCAGAGAGGACTCTGTCTTTTATTCATTTCATTTCATTTTGCAAGAGGCCGTGCTTGTTTTCACGGATTCTATTGAAAAACCACAACAAATCCTCAAGCCAAAGTCAAATTGCAGTGCTATGAGATCCATTATTCACAACAAATATGCTGCTCTGTGCACCAATGGAGAAGAGGAGGCAGAGAAACATGCTGGCAGAACACGTTCAGGCTGCACTAAACATAACAGATAAAAAAAAGAAACTTTTGAACTACTATAACAAAGATGAGATGCTGGCAAGATGGTTCAAAAAACAATAAATGTAACTGAATCAGGATACAATATTGTTAAAATGGAGTTTGAAAAAGAAAACGTCAATAAAATCACTCTGAAAAAAAAAACGGGAGATACTCCCAGTGTTCATCTTTGAATGGCATCACAGTACGTCTTTCACCCTTTGCGCCTGTAACATTTTCCCTGTGATGCTGCACAGCAGCAGTGACACCGTGAAAGCACGCCTGAACCAAAGTAGCACATGCACTGTAACACTGCAGCTGTAAGAGCAACGACAAGGAGCTTGGACCCACTTCAAATATATTACTGCTGAGAGAACTCGGAAACCTGGAGAACCACCACTAACATCACAAACAAACTGCAAACCTTCATAAACCACTGCCTAAGACTCATCCTTGGAGTCTTCTGGCCAAACACAATTAGCAACATCAACCTGTGGGAATGCACAAAACAAGAAACAGTAGATATACAGCTGTTAAGGATAAAATGGAGCTGGATTGGACACACACTACGAAGAAACACAACAGAAATAACACAACAGGCACTGACATGGAACACACAAGATAAACTGGATAGAGGACGACCCAAAAACACCTGGAGAAGGAGCACAGAGCAGGAATTCAAGAAGAAGGGGTTGACGTAGAAACAGCTGGAGAGGATGGCTCAAGACAGACGAGGGTGGAAACAATTCATCAATGGCCTATGTTCCGAAAGGAATATAAAGGCTGAATAGAAATAGAAATAGAAAGAAAAAGGGAGTGTAAACTGTTTGTTTGACTTGATGATCTAAAATGGTCTGAGTACAATTAAAAGGGTTATATATTTGCCACATCTACTGTTGGGGGGGATTTACCAAAGTGTAATACAACACCACCGGGTGGACAAAACAACTAAATAAAATATATTTTGGAGTCAGAGCTGAATATTAAAATGGAAGGATCATTGCAGGTCTGTTGTACAAGGTTCTGGCCTCTGGATACTCAGGGTTTGTGATATCAAACAGAAAGTTAAGGTCATAGCAATGGTTTACTCATATTGCAAGAGTTGAATTGCATTGGATTTGATGTTGTTGCATCATTCCAGACTTAATTTTCTTATCCTCTTTCATGTCTGGATGTATTGCTTAAATTAATAACATCAGTCAAGACACCCTCTCTGCAAAGCCACATTCTCAGTCATACAACCTGTCACCTAAAGGCCAATTTCCATTGGATGTTATAAGCCATAAAATATGTTGTAAGAAATCTTATTTGAAAGCAGTTTGCTGAAATTTTACAGAAAATGTCATTTTGTATTTTTAACAAAAAATATTGTGAACTAAACTTAGGATGGCTTTAGATTAGACTGACATGTATTGTGTATGTATTGGCAGACACTGGACTGAAATGCAAATGGTTTGTCAGACTTAAACTAACATGTTTTTTTTTTATCTTAGGAGTGACTCTAAAAACAACACATCTGTAAGGACTGATGTGGGAGGCTCTGCATGTCTAGAAGTGTTGTAATCAAAGCAATATCTTTGCAAATTGTGTGTGAAAAATAGCATACAGAAACAGCCATGACAATTTGGGAGGGAAGCTCGAGATAACAGGGACAGCAGAGATAAGTCAGGCGAGCAATTCCTTCTTATTTTTGTTTTTGTGGTTGTTGAGATGAAATTTATTTTGTTCTTTGCATTTGACAGTGGGTAAGAAACCAGTTGAATCCGAAAAAAAGTCTGAGTATCTTGAAGGGAGTAAACCTATGCCTGAGAGAAATGACATAAGCAAGAGCTTTTCTCACAGAAATCACGACTAGTCTCTTTTGCAATCAAGTGATGTATGGATGTGAAAAGAGATGAGTTAGCAATATTTGTTGTTTGTCAAGTACTTGAAAACAGAGGGGAGGTCAGATAAAACTAGAAATTCCCCTTTAGCCTCCAAATGTAAATGTAAAATAGTCAAACCGGCTGTGGTAACTCTTTCAAACCAACGACAGATGCTGTTTTGTCTTCAGTGGGTTTTGGATAATAAGAAGCTGACAGATGTTGGCATTTGCAAGTTTTTAAGCTGTTAAATATGCTGCAGCTTAGCAGCTAATGAGCTACCTAGCCAGAAAACTGATAGTAGAAGTGCCCTTTACCTGGTGGATCCTTGTTTGGCAGCTTATTCAGCTGTCAGATGCAGCACTGGGCATTTCCAGGCTTAAAGATAAGACACCTAAGCTTTGCAACTTAACGTTTGTTTTGGCTGAACAAGTCCTCCAAAAAAGTGACAGAACATGGACTCTCTGATTGCCTTACAAGAGGCCCTTACACTTTTTACTAAGGTACTAAAGATATTTAATTAAAAAAAAAAAATAAGACTATTCACACGGCTTGGCAGAGCTCCTCACTCTTCCGCTGTCGAATCGTGTCTCTCTAGGCTTGTTCCTCCCAGTTGGCTGGTCCCATGTGTGTCACAGTTGTGCAGCATCTATCCGTGGAACAGAGCTCAACAGGTGCAGGTCATTTTATCTTACTGTGGTCAGTACACAATGCCAGGAGGTCCATTTCAACCTTAGAAAAAACTAATTTAACCTAAAACCAACACAACCTTATGAAAACACTGAATATCAGGGCTTCCACTTTGTGACATATAAAGTATAGGGGCTGGACTCCTGAGGGAACTCCCATGATGCACCAAGCGTGCGCTCTCTCACTCTCTCTCTCTCTGTCCTCAGCTGCATGATCCATCTCTAATACTTAGTTGTTACGATTATTGATTTGTGCTTCTATCATTGCTTTCAATATTGCGTCTCTAAATATCACTGTTATTATTATTACAACCAGTCTGTTGGTTTTATCTTCACAACAATTTACTAAAATACAATTGAATTTTTTCTAATTAGTTCTGGTGTCATATCTGGGCTCACTACTGTAAATAAAAATGTCTCAGCTTTGAAGTCATGTTCTCTTTTCTTTGTATTCTTAAACCTACCACCCGCTGCTTCAGCTTTGAAAAGTCAATCTTCCCCTTGTCTCTCCCACTCCATTTTTTTACTCAATACATTTTTATTTTTATATATTTGGTATCTGAGGTTTATGATCATCTCATCACAGGGATAGATGGAACAACAGTTTACCACTCGCAGATTCTATTTAGCCAAATGTGATTTGTTAAGACGCCAATTGAATGTCAAAACTATGTGATGTGTTGGTGGGGTCATGTGGACATATCATAGGCATGGGTAGACAAGTGTGCATAACAAATGTGCACAGATGCAAACACACACATATATGGATACATGCTGACACACACAAACAAACACAAAGAGAGAGGGACATAAATACAGAACCAAAAGCATGGAGACTTTGTTCTTCTAACAACAAAGTTGCGAGATGCAGCTTGAGTCACACCGGCTGATATGTGAAAAGTGCTCATGAATGGAGCTTCAAAGCCAAATAATTCAAATGGTGTTTTGTTTCTCAGCATCTCCCAGATGCTCATGTTTTTCTGGGTTGATATCAAAGACTCCCCTTTATTCTGCCACTTGAAAGGAAACGACAAAATCGAGAAGAAAGACACATAAGAAAAAAAAATCAATAAAGTTACTTCATTATGGTTTTCCACTCTGGAAAAAAGTTGCACTGTTCTTACACTTTGAAAAGTATCTGATTAATTTGCCATGGCAAGTTTACATACAGAGTGAATTACTGACAGTCATCTGCAAACAATATATTTTGTATCACTGATGAACTAGGGTGAATTCAGACTTCCACTTTTAAATCTCGTGGAAATGTAGGAAAACCTGCCAATGCTCTGCTTCCATAAAGAAGACAGAGTAGGGTACAAAGTAGTGAGACTAAGGAAGTAACACAATTTTAATTTGAAGAACGTGTAGCCCTCTGATTGGAAACTATTTTGAATTATGTGTTTTATGAAGAGAAATAGAATGCAACCATTTGGAGTAAGGTATACAAGGTATTGTATAGAGGAATAAGAAACATTATAGATTGTACCGTAACTAAACAGCCATATTTATGACAGATGCTGTTTACCAAGACTACACAAAACAAAGAGCTGCTCAGACACTCCCTCCCTCATGTCCTTACACATGAACATATGATCTCTGGAGGACCAGAACTACAAGCTTTGATGGGAAAACAGCGGCGTCACCTCACGCTCACATCAATCCTCAAGAAAATGTGACTTCAGCTGGTTGTCAGTCTGAAGTCAAGTGTTTATTTCTGCTCTCAAAAGATCCTTTTGATTTAATTTGGAAGTTCTAAATGCAAAAAATTACTAGCAAAATACTACTGTTTTATATAATTTTGAAAATGAATTATATCTTCTAAAAACTAGTCACAAATTGTAATGGTAGTGCGGAAACGGAGCATGTTTTATTCCCTGAGGCTGAGCCACAGCTGTAGCCTATTTTTGATCAGGACACACGGTTGTGTCCGTCTTTCCCTTGGCACCATGCTAACCAGCTCGTTATCATCATTTTGAGGTAAATATGCTCATGAGTCTGACAATTGGTGTGAAAATGTATAGGACATGACTACCAACACCTATTTTCAGCAACAGAACAAGAGCCTTGAATTAGCCCATGGAGCGCTTCAGGCAGCAGCAACCATGAAAATGTACTCCTTGAACTCTTTGAAGTGACGTGATCAGGCTAATTAAGTTAAAATGTGAGTTATACAGGGTTGTCTGAGCTCAGCATGACGATGTGTGAGGACTTTGGACATGTGGAGGCATCTCAGCGTAGAGCTGCTGCTTCTTTGCCTCAAAAGGAGCCAGATAAGGTTCAAGGCATCTGATTAGGATTCACCGGATCTCCTTCCACAAGGGACAATGAATCAGTTTCACCTGCTTACGGGCAAATGAAAGTGACAACAGGTACAATGGAGAGGCTAAACCAAGAAAAAAACCCAAAAGAGAATGTTTCTACATGTGGTGGCCACAGACAATGGCTGTCTCCAAAGTTTCTTATTTAGTTTTGTGTTCTGCTATTGTCCTTGTCACTACTGCTAACATGAGGCGATACCTGCAACCCAATCATGTTGCACAGGATGGCACATCCATGCATGCGGTCACAAGAAGGTTTGCTGTTTCTCCTAGCAGAGTCTGAAGAGCACGGAGGAGATACCAGGAGACCGGCTGTTACACGAGGCGAGCTGGACAGGGCTGTAGACGGCCATCAACCCAGAAGCAGAACTGGTATCTGCTCCTTTCTGTAAAGAGGAACAGGAGGAGCACTTCCAGAGCTCCACAAAGTGACCTCCAGCAGGCTACAGATGTGCATGTTTCTGATCAAACTGTCAGAAACAGACTCCATGCTTGTGGCATGAGGGCCTGACGTCCTCAAGTGGGACCTGTGCTCACAGCCCAGCATCGTGCAGCTCTATTGCCATTCTCCAGAGAACACCAGAATTGGCAGGTCCGCCACCGGCGCCCCGTTCTCTTCACAAATGAGAGCAGGTTCTCAATGAGCACATGTGACATGTGTGAAAGACTCTGCCGACAATGTGGTGAACGTTATGCTGCCTGTAACATCATCCAGCATGACAGGTTTGGCGCAGGGTTTGTGATGGTCTGGGGAAGCATATCCTAGGAGGGTCACAGAACTCCATGTCATAGCCAATGGTTCCCTGTCTGCTGTTAGGTATGGGGACTAAATCCTTGCTGGTGCAGTGGGCCCTGGGCCCATTCTACTCATGAAGCTAAGCGTAAGCTCAGTCAGGAAGACCTAGCCTGCATATTAATCAGCTTATTGTGGGTGTTCCTAAATGTCCAATAAGGTCTGCGCGGTCTTTTCAGCTTGCTAGGCAGCTCCTGGATACAGTATACAGGACTGTCTCAGAAAATTAGAATATTGTGATAAAGTTCTTTATTTTCTGTAATGCAATTAAAAAACAAAAATGTCATGCATTCTGGATTCATTACAAATCCACTGAAATATTGCAAGCCTTTTATTCTTTTAATATTGCTGATTATGGCTTACAGCTTAAGAAAACTCAAATATCCTATCTCTAAATATTAGAATATCATGAAAAAGTATACTAGTAGGGTATTCAACTAATCACTTGAATCGTCTAATTAACTCGAAACACCTGCAAGGGTTTCCTGAGCCTTTGAAAACACTCAGCTTGGTTCAGTAAACTAAATCACAAGTATGGGGAAGACTGCTGATCTGACTGCTGTCCAGAGGACCATCATTGACACCCTCCATCAGGAGGGTAAGACACAAAAAGAAATTTCTCAAAGAGCAAGCTGTTCACAGAGTGCAGTTTCAAAGCACATCCACAAAAAGTCTGTTGGAAGGGGGAAATGTGGCAGGAAACGCTGCACAACCAAGAGAGATGACCGCAGCCTTAACCGCATTGTGAAGAAGGGTCGCTTCCAGAATTTGGGGGAGCTTCAAAGACAGTGGACTGAAGCTGGAGTCCAGGTATCAAAAGCCACTGTTCACAGACGTGTCCGGGAAATGGGCTACAATAGCCGTATTCCCATGGTCAAGCCACTTCTGAACTCAAGACAACGGAAGAAGCGTCTGACTTGGGCTATGGAAAAGAAGCACTGGGCAGTTGCAGAGTGGTCCAAAGTCCTCTTTTCAGACGAAAGCAAGTGTTGTATTTCATTTGGAAGTCAAGGCGCCAGAGTCTGGAGAAAGGCTGGAGAGGAGCAAAATCCAAGTTGCTTGAAATCCAGTGTGAAGTTCCCACAGTCAGTGATGGTTTGGGGAGCCATGTCAGCTGCTGGTGTTGGTCCACTGTGTTTCATCAAGTCCAGAGTAAATGCAGCTGTGTACCAAGAGATTTTAGAGCACTACATGCTTCCGTCTGCTGAAAAGCTCTATGGAGATGAGGATTTCATTTTCCAGCATGATCTGGCACCTGCCCACAGTGCCAAAACCACCAGTAACTGGTGTACTGACCATGGCATTACTGTCCTCGATTGGCCTGCCAATTCCCCTGACCTGAACCCCATAGAGAATTTGTGGGGTATTATGAAGAAGAAGCTGAAAGACACCAGACCCAACAATGCAAATGAGCTAAAGGCCGCTGTTGAAGCATCCTGGGCATCCATAAACCCTAAGCAATGCCACAGGCTGATTGCCTCCATGCCCTGCCGCATTGATGCAGTTATCCGTGCAAAAGGATTCCCAACCAAGTACTGAGTGCATTAATGGACATTTTCAAATGTTTGATTTTGTTTTGCTGTTATAAATCTTTTTTTTACTTGGTCTGAGGAAATATTCTAATTTTTTGAGATAGGATTTTTGAGTTTTCTTAAGCTGTAAGCCATAATCAGCAATATTAAAAGAATAAAAGGCTTGCAATATTTCAGTTGATTTGTAATGAATCCAGAATGCATGACATTTTTGTTTTTTTAATTGCATTACAGAAAATAAAGAACTTTATTACAATATTCTAATTTTCTGAGACAGTCCTGTATATATTTATATATATTTGGATCGATGAATGATACGCGACCCAACGTTGGATAAGCTGAAGAAACATATTAACCTTGAATTTGCACAATATCCTTTTACATACTGTTCTTCATAATGATTATGTTGCTCTTGCTGTGGCTGCTTCTATTTTCCCCCCTGTTAAGTAGTATTTTTGGTGATATAGGGCTATATAAATAAAATTTGACTTTACTCGACTTGTATCAAGCCTTGATAAGTGTCACTGTGTGTCACAGGTAAGAAAGTGGAGAACATCTTTATGACCAGAAAAGAGCTCCAGGGTTACAGCTGGCAAGTCGTTAAACTTCAGCAGGGACATTAAAAGAAAGTTTGGAGCCCGCTGGTGATCCAAGTTATGACCCTCGACTTCACCCATAAAAAACCCTAATTACATGCTGATGTAGTCTTTTTAATTAATACTCTATACCCAGTCTGTTGAACAAGAGCAGTACAAGTACTCGGAAGCTTGAACTTTTCCAAAGTGGGGGCAATGGCAGCCCAGAGGTTAGAGAAGCAGACTCCATTTAATCTTACTTATAGTTCAACATCACACTAAAGAGTGTATGCACACTATTCAGAGGGTTGTCTGCTGATTTCTTGTGAACTACAGAATATTAGGAGTGGATGTGACTTCTCTCATCTGAATTGTGCAGCTCTGACCTTTACTGCAGAGGATGCTCAGTTTTACACATACAGTGTACTTATAAGAGTAGAATGCCTGGTGAAAAAATTATTTCCTTTCTGACTTCTGTACAATCATTTAAACAGACACACTCTCAAAACTGTTGCTGTCTGTTTAAAAAGGCGTTGGCTTGTGTATGTGTGTGTGTGTGTGTGTGTGTGTGTGTGTGTGTGGGTGTGTGTGCCTGGTGACAAATGCGGGGGCTTCACTGAAGATTCACAACTACATAAAGCCATGAAAAAACATAGAATACCGTTTAACTAAATAGAATAAATTAAGCGTGGATGGGAAAACGCCTGCCCCTGCAAGACAATTCAAAAGTACAAAAAATACAAATACATTTTCATGACAGCAATTCATGTGTTGTAAAATAAAATATATAACATAACAGAAAATAGTAATCAACATGTCCTTCAGTAAGTTTCCTTCTGGCAGCATGCCTGGTCATGGTCAGGGTGGACAAAACATACGTAGCTGTTATGTGCCATCGCTGACAAGCATCATTGTGACTGTCAGGAAAAGAAAAGTAGATGCAGAATGTAACTGTTTATGAGAACCTGACAAAGACAAGTCATTGTGTACAGCTTGTGTGGACGCACTCAAAATGATGACAAGTCCAATCTCAACAGCATCACGGCTGGAAACATGCCGCTAAACTAAAGTAACAAGGACAAATGCTCTTGGATAAAGTTGAAGCTCTTTGGTGGAGATGGAGTGGAGCTTTCACATAAACAAATTCTGACACAGATAACGTTACACAGGCAAGTTTTATGGAGTGAGCTGAGCATTTAAGGGGAAACCTCATTCACAGGGAGAAATTTGTGAAATGGTTCCACAGTGTCACTTCTACAGTAAATCATTCAAGCGTCTCTGTGGGTTTAGAAAAATAATTATTGACAAAAGAACAAGAAGATGCACTGCTTCATAGCAAAGCATTTAGTTCGGTACATACAACATTTTATTAGAGGAAATACATTAGTCATATCAGGAACAGCTGTAGCAGCTCAGCTGTAGGCACGCAGCAGAAACCCTCTGTATGAACAACAGACGCCTGCGAGATGCAGCAGATCAGTGATGCAGCTGTCACACACACCTAGTGAGGCCCAGGCTTTCACAATAGAGTTAATACATGCACTAAATGTTTCCACTAGTCTAAAAAATATAAATTTGAAATTTAAAGGCCCCATATTGTACACCTTTATGGACTTTAGTTTGAGGTTTTGGTACCCTTAAAATTATATATCAGTTGTTTAAAGTCGAAAAAACTGCTGCAATGTGTATTTCCATGTCCTCTCTTCTGCCTCTCTCTGGAGCTGCAGACAGAACAGGCTGTTTTCACCTGCCTCTTGAGCCCCCCCCTTTGCTGATTGTACTTTGAGGGACACGTGACCAGGCCTATCACCAGTCTCATTCTGGCGCATTTGACAATCTCTGGCTGTTAACACAGCTGAAGGTCACGTTGTTATGTTTGCAGCTATAGAAGACCAGCCACATATTTACAGTCGGTTACAACAGGATGTTTCTGAACGGTGAGTTATACCGTCCACATGTTTGTTCAAGTTTTAGCAGGACAGTCTGCCAATGTAGGAGTAACATCCTGAGTTACAATACAGAGTTTAACCACATAGTTTCAACACAGATACGGCACGTCAGAATGAATAAAGCGTAGCAGAAAACTTGGACTACTGGCAGAGAAGGGGTCTCTGGTTCGATGCTGGTTCGACTCCACGGTTCGTCTCCTCGGAGTTTCGGCGGAAACTTGCCTGGCTGGTGTAACGAACCTGGACCTGTCCAAAGTTCAAAAAGACTCTTCTCCCTACCCTGTCTAGTGCCCCTGAGCAAGGCACCTTACTCCCCCAACATCTGCTCCCCGGGCGCGGTACCTGGCAGCCCACTGCTCTGTGTGTCCTGCACCAGATGGGTGAAATGCAGAGGACTAATTTCCCCAATGCATGAGTGTGTCTTTGCATGTTTGTGCATGTGTGTGGGATTAATAAAGTGTATCTTCTTCTTCTTCTTCTTCTTCTTCCTTGCATCCCTCCACACTGCAGTGTTTCTTCATTGTTGTTTGTTGTGGTTAGCCTGTAATAGCTAACAAGCTGCTAGCTCAGCAACATGTTAGCTTGGTGTCGTGTTTGGTGTGGGGGGGGGAGAGGTGGAGGGTTGAGAGACGAGTGTGATCCCGTATGGGTCATAGTGGGGGAGGAAGTACGAAACCAGACGTTTCCATAACTTATTTCTTAGAATGGACTGATTGAAAAAGTCCACGGAGTGACTCTTTTCATACTTTGAGGCTCCCTACTGACCCCCTCCAAGTAATCACGGATAGTAAAAGCCCAGAAAATGTATTTGACACAATATGGGTCCTTTAAGGGGTGGAGACCCAATCAACGGCGTGAAAGCATATCATAACACGTTTGGTTACCTTGCGGTGTTCAAGCATAACGTTTTATTTCTAGAAAACCTAGTAACAGCATTGGGAGGCTTACTTTTAAAATGTATTTCACTACAGATACAGCTGCCCCTACATGTCATTTGTAAGTGTAACCGACTCTGCCTGTGTGTCCACCGCCTACAGGCACATCTCCATGCACTCAGAGACTCTGCACTGTATTTATAAGGTGGAGTTGATGGGGCCTATCTCTGCTCTGCAAATCACGATGGGCGTAGACACCATTCATTCATGAGGAAGTAAAAGCTTTGTTTGTTTTTTTCTTAGAAAACATTACATACTAACTGTATATTCATGAAATAGAGATTACTGCATTTTTTAATTAACTACAGCTTTCAAAATGTTGACAAAGTAAATGACTATATGATAATATATTGTATACATACTCATACATCATCCTGTATAGTTTCCAGGTGTTCACCATTCAAGTCACTCATTAATCACTCACCACTATGCCATTGTTGGGGTGAGTGAAGTGTTTTAGTCCACAAAACACTTTCGAAGATTCAGGGGTAGACAGCTTAGCAGCCAAATCCAAAATAAATTGAAGTAACTGGTATTACATTTTTCAAGCAACAGAAAAAAAGCACAACATGCCTCCATACTGCTTGTGTGGTGTCATCCAAGTTTCCAGAAGCCCCAACATTTAAACTCGACTTGAAACAGGTTCATTTGTTATCACTATGTTTTTAGCCTAAATGTCCTCTGATATCCTCCTCGGAGCTGTGTTCACTTTGCGCTAAATGGTAATGAAAGCTAACTTTAAGCTAAACCTTAGACATGGCAGAATGATAGATTTTGTGCATTCTAAAATGTCACGTTGAAAAGATGGGATCCATATCGCCCCAAACATCAAAAGTTTGGGGTATCCAGTCCTATCCACACAAGTTAACACACAATGTCAACACACTGTTGTTTCATAATTAGAGAGCAGATTTGCAGGGGTAAGGCAGGGACAAACTAATAACACTGCTTTCACACTTAACTATTGCTTCTCATATCAATTTATTTAAATCTGACCCATTGCACACTTCTAAATCGGTTGTGTACTTGAATATGTAAAGTACACAATAAGAGCAGAGCCAACTAAAATAAAAAGTCTACATCATGTAGAAAGAAAACAAATAGACCCAGCTCCTTACCTACATGTGCTACTTTGTGATTATTTTCACATTAAATAAACAGAACTCTATCAACTAATATACCGTCCAATGGGGAAAACAGGAAAGCAGTTTCATGATTTTTGACCTTCTTATATATTTTGTATTTGTATTGCAAATAAGAAATTACCTGGAATCAATAACAATAGTTCAATCAAAATGCAAAACTAAGAAGAGTCTATCTTAACCAACACGGAAATAAATATATAAATTAATTTGGTACATGAATTATTTAGTGCAGGCCCAAAGTTCAACAGAAACAGAAACTGTCGTAAGCAAAGAGTATGTAAGTGTGGCTTGGGCTTCTAAACAAGGTTATCGTGTTTATACCACTTACAACTCTTTTGAGGCCTTGGAAATAAAACTTTTTGCATTTACTGTTAATTAATTTGTCCAAAACATCAGGCATTTCACCTTGTAGTACTCTGTAGAGTGAGGATTTATCATATTTAACTCATCATGATGATTACTGGTGATTTTGGTGTTCTTCTGAATAAGGCCTCTTATCCTCTATTTAAAGTCTTTCTGGTACTTGATACCTCTGCTTTACTCGGTTTGTGCATGAACCCTCTCACTCAAGTGGCAACAACCTTGACCATATACTTTGACCCCCATCCCTTCTCTAACAACTGATCCTTTGTCAGTTTGAAAGCGATAGTGGCCTATCCATGTAAAATTTGTGCAAATGTGCTGCAAGAGACAGGAGAGGAAATGTTGCTTAATCAAACTCGAAAAAACTGAAGCTTTCGACCTCAGTGGTTTGAGTGTGTACTGAATCAAAAGCATGGTCTGTCTACATTTTTTATCAGTATCAATTAGCATAACCTGACATTTCTTTCTGACACTGCAGCAAAACTTATTCAAAAGCAGCCTTCTCAAAGCTGCTTGAGAAGGGTTAGGACAACCACAAATGTTAGGTCTGAAGTACTAAACTTAATTTAACTTGCAACACAAGAAAGTGTTGACTAGTCCCTAAACTTCCATTATTTCCAAAAGTACTGTAAAGAGTTGTGTCTGAGCAGCTTTAAGTTCACATATCAGCTTTAGGTTCACATATCTAACAGAAATCTTCTTGAACTTGTTCTGTCTGATGTCAGATAGAACCATGTAAGCTTCGCTGGCCTAGCTGTCAGTTAAAATGTTTTAACAGTGTTCTGTTCTTGGTCCTCTATTTTTCTCTCTTTTTATGTCACTTTTTGGGAAAAATCAGATGTAGTAATTCACGACTGTTTTGATGATACTCAGATATGATATGGTCATGGTGTGGTGCATGTTGTTTGTGTGAGCAATAAATAATCAAACACAAAAGAACAGCATACAGGCAGGGTACAGCAAGCAAAGCTCAGACACTGGGCCATTGAACTGGCCAAAGGTAGATCAATCAATCAATCAATCAAATTTTATTTGTATAGCCCATATTCACAAATCACAATTCGTCTCATAGGGCTTTAACATGGTGTGACATCCAAGTTTTTAGCAGCATCGATGAGGGTAAACATTTTTCAATACTATATGTCACGCAGTCCTGCTGCAAATCATGCAGCAGCCAGCAAGATCACGATCCAGCATCAAGAAGGGGATCCACTATAGTCCACAGTCATTGTCCACTGGCGCCAGTTATGATCCGTCATCAACCGCCGCCTCGGTCGTGGTCCACCACCATTATCTGATGCCAACGCGACAAAGGATCCTCCATTACCACTACGATCAGCAGGCACGATACAGAATCCACCAAACTGGATCCACCATTGCGACCTCTGATGCGCGATCCACAATCATAATCCATGGTGCGGCCACAGCTGTGGCCCTGCATCTGCGGACGATAAGGCACAGAAACTCCGGGGAAGGGGTCAAGTTGGTTACATGTACTGATCAGATAAGAATTACTTTGATGTGATAGGGATGGAGAAAAGGAAGGAGAAGCTGGAAAGAGAAGCTCCGTGTGTCATTTGTCATAAATTCCCTTTGCGTCTTAGCGTCATCAGGGTTTTTTGCCATGTAATCAATGATACAGGTCGAACTTGAGGGTACACTGAGGCTCAAGGTAAATCTGACTGGCTACTGGTTTGTATGGTAGTACAATGAAAACCATGTGGCCCACTCAGTAGATCAGATATCAATACCTCTATGCCTTTTTAAACTAAACGCTTCCTATTTTGGAACATAGGACAGGTTATTTTCTGCCGCACTAATTAGCTCTAACTATAAGCATTATCAAAAAGAAAGGTTTTGATTCTACTCTTAAACGAACAGATCGTGTCTGCTTCCCGAACTGAAAGTGAGAGATTATTCCACAGGAGTGGGACTTGATGGCTGAAAGCTCTGGCTCCTACTTTACTTTTAGAGACTTTAGGGACGACAAGTAAACCTGAGTTCTGGGATCGGAGTGCTCTAGCTGGTTGATAAGGTACTAACATCTCTTTAAGGTAAAAAGGAGCCATATCATTAAGGGCCTTGAAGGTGAGGACCTACTGGATAACGATAACAGCAACTCTCAGCTGTTCTTTTCTCATAGTACAACAGCCAAGACTTTTGGGCTAACATTTGATCCTACCCTGTCCTTCAATCAACACATTAAAGAGAAGATATGCTAATTTAATTGAATTTCAACGTTTATTCTTCTTACTTCATTCCCCAATTATGTTTTGGTCTACTAAAACAAACAAAAACAAAGCAGCATGCTTTGCTTCGACTGATTATTTCATAGTTGTGCACAGAAAATAAATGTGGGGTTTGTTGGGAGGCTTTTTGTGTTTGATTTTGGGGTCTAAGACCTCATACACTCTACAACTTCTAAAGTCCCTTTAGGCAAATTTGTGATATTGTATAATAATATAATTTATATAATACCATTCAACAGTGGAAAAACTATCTAGATATACAGTATATATTCATGGTTGGCTTGGTATTACCACCTCAAAGATGGGAAGTTTTAAATATATGATCCTGAAGGACTTAAGTCTAAGTGCAGTATCCATCCTGATCTCAGTGCGAACTGTCCCAGATAATATACTTTTTTATTGGAGCCGAAAAATAAGATGCACTTGTTATTTGAGCCGACTGAAGAGGAGACCAGGTATTTCTGCAACAGCTGTGTGTTGCATTTTTTTTACCATGGTGACCCCAGTGATGGATCTGTGCAGCTTCAATAATCAGTGATTATTTATATAACCTATGCATTCCTATGTTAATAATTGGAGGGAAATGATAATATACGTTGAAATAGAATTGTAGTATCTCTTTAGAAAAAACAACAATACATGGCTCATTGCCATTGCAATATATTAAACCAACAGGTGATGACAACTCTGTAAATAAAGACAGAAACTGCAGCAGTAAATACCTTGGTTTGATGAACAAGTGAACAGAATTGACAGAGAGGGCTGGCTCGCAAGTGTGACCAACTACCGGCCTGGCGGGTAGAGGAGTAAGAGCGCCTGGATAAGACAGGGTGGTGCTGTGGAGACAGATTACAACCTCTCTGTGCACTGACACTATCAAAAAGACTCAATAACCCCAGGTCTTTCTGCTCCACCAAATCCCCCTACTGGTGACAGTTGACAAAGCTGCTGCACAGGCCTCTCACTCACTGTCTAGTTGATGTTAGGATGCCACAGAGTATGGCTGTCTGCCTCCAAGAGCACTGGACATGGAGTTTAACCAGTAAACCAACATAAGGGCTGACCCAGACTTTAGTTATTGAATTATAATCACATTATTGGTTCATTTGTCACTTTAATTAATTGTTACCTATTAGATGATATTTTAATTTCTGCTGTGTATTTAAGGTAAGGTTATCCATATATTTCCTGGTTTATTAAGATTTACAGATGAGCACCCACTGGTAAATGTAGCTTAACAAAGTATGAATGCATGTCATTAATTTACTTTGCAAAGATTGTTTTGAAGAAAAATGCCATTGCTGCCAGTTGTATCCCCATCTGGGAAATGACATTCTTATCTGTATACTGGACAGCAGGCAAAGTGATGAGGTAAATGGTTGGACACAAGCAGGAAAGTAAAATTAGGTGAGCAGAGGGGAGAGTGTTTCAGTATGAGTTGATATGTGCATGCAGCATGGCTTGTCAACTAATTTCAAAACTTCAGTGGACTCAGAATAGTTTAATAATTTTGAGTTGTCATTCACCATTATAAGTGCACTATATACTTTATATAGTTTCAAAAACCATTTCAACTCTCTTTTATATATGTGTACATTTAAGCTAACAAATGGGTCTAGTATTTGTTAACCAGGAATAACATTCCCTTCTGCAAATAAAACATGATTCCAGGGAAAACTGGTGGTTTACCTTTATGACAATACAGTAATCCTGTTTGAGTGTAAGGCCTAGGGTGACCTTTCACACCAGGCACTTTAACTTTTATTCTGGTGCATATGTATACACAAATTAATGTCTAATGTCTTTCCCTGTTATGCTGCATTTTAATTTCATATATTGTAAAACTTTTCAATTTCTATTCTTCCTGAAATCAAATGCCAGAGACGTCACAGCAATTCAGGGCTATAGCAAGTTGCAGCCAGTAGTTGTCTACTCTGGAAATGATTATTACTTTAGATGCATTCAATTATTTGCCCCATCTCTTCATTTTATGTATGTTGGGGTAACATTGGAAAAACAACAAAATTACTGGCCAAGATACATGTGACTGTAACTTAGCTGTGGTTTCAGAACAAACGTTTCAGAAGGTTTAAGAGGCAAAGAAACTGATGTGACACTGCTCTGTTTCAGGACTATGTTTTGCATGTCGTGTTATGCTGTCCATGGTCCTGAAACAGAGCAACAAACAGAACGAGAGAGAGAGAGAGAGAGAGAGAGAGAGAGAGAGAGAGAGAGAGAGAGAGAGAGAGAGAGAGAGAGAGAGAGAGAGAGAGAGAGAGAGAGAGAGAGAGAGAGAGAGAGAGAGAGAGAGAGAGAGAGAGAGAGAGAGAGAGAGAGAGAGAGAGAGAGAGAGAGAGAGAGAGAGAGAGAGAGAGACATGGGACTGGGTATTTGTGAGTTACAGTTCGGCCTACATGTTTAGTCAAATCCTGACCACATGTTTCTTTGGTCTGGAGACAAACCAGAGCCTCCAGAGCCGTCTCCCAGGGTGCTTCAACTTCACAGAGGTGTGAAAAATGATCGTGGACACAACTTTTCACCACTATTGGTCACTCAGGGCCCCATGACCCATGAGGTCACCAGGCCAATATAAGTCCAGGTCCCCCTCTCGTCTTCCTCTTTCGACTCAAATCTTTCTACTCAACCCTACGGGAGGAGAGGTGTAGCTCTCCAGATCACCCAGTGAGGAAAACTTCCTCCCTATGCAGAGATAAAAATTAGAAATTAGAAGGTTTCTATCTTTTTCCGCTTTTTTTTTTGTACTTTTTCCTTACTCTTGTTTAGGGTTAAGGACAGAGGATGTTACACCTTGTTAAGCTCTATGAGACAAATTTGGATTTGTGAATATGGGCTATACAAATAAAATTTGATTGATTGAATGATTGATAATAGTTTTTACACTTCAAAAGTAAGTAGTCACTTGCCTATTCTTGTCAAATCCACTTCATAATTCAGTTGAGTTGTTATGTTTGGGTACCGTAAAGAGTTCTTTTCAGGTAGGTCCCTCAAACGGAAGACTTGTCTGTAGAGAGTCAGAGAAATGAGTGATGAAGTGGCTCTTTTCAGCTGCTCTGAGCTGCTTCAACATGAACCGTAAAGGTCTGAATATGCTGCAATACAAATTCAGGGGCAGCTGCTTGATTCTGGAGAGACAGTAAAAGGCTGAATTGACTGCGGTGGAAAATCAAAGTTGTTCCCTCATCTGAGTGTAAATCTATTAAATCATAGTCATTTCAAAGTAGCGATACGAGTGTGGCCCAATGTAATGGATTAGAAGTACATTTTTCATAAAAATTGTAACTGTGTAGTAATAAAAACTATTTAGCAAAACAACTACTACCAGGAGCACTATTTATTGAAAAAACTACTCAAGTACATATTATGTGTTTCTACCCACCTCTGGATGTAATGTATGATAACTATGCTTACACTGTATTAAGTTGCTGTGAGTATTATAAGCAGAAGGATGAAGTCTCTTGGACCTTGGCGCCTGACTGGGCAGCTGCCTCTTGCTCACTCAGACTGGGATCAGGCTTAAATCTGCCTTAACCTGTTATTGACATTTTCACTAGAACAGCTTGTGATAGTGCAGTTATTCCACCCTGTGGAGCAGCATGTAAGTTACTCTGCTGCTACATCTGAAGACTGAAATGTCCCATGAAATGCACTGCACACTGAACAGAAAAAACAACAACAAATGCTTGAGTCGAAGAACCTGTGACATCTGAGGGGAATCTGTGTCTGTCAGGGGGCAGTCCTGAATACATAAGACAGCCTGCAAGCAGTAGACAGCTGTGTAGACAGAATTAATTAAAATAGAAGTGTAGCTGTTCCCTCAGACGAGTGTTAGATGGACAGCTGAAATACCGGATTTAAACGCATCCTGTGTAGACAAGCTGTAAACAGCACAAGTGTGTTTCAGATGCCTACACAACCACATAAATACATGGGTCTGCTAATATTTAACTCAAAGCGTATGACCTTGTGTGAGACTATATCAGTTAGCAGTGAGACATATGCAGCTTTAGAATATATATTTGCAGCCAAAGTACCCCAACAAATGCAGAAATACCCATAAAGTCTGGTGAAAGATCAACAAGTGCAATCTCATGTGGTAGATTTACCCAGTTAACCATAAACATATTTTCCTTGGCTATTATATTAATTATTTACAGATATTACTCAGTAGGAAGATGGCATTAACTAAATAATAACTTATACTTTTACTCAATAAATACTGAAAAACATGTTACAGTGTGTACATTACAGTGAAATGTGATGTCATGATGAGATCATTTGACTAATTACATATATCCTTATTCTAGAGACCAAAAGTAAGAACTTTGGAACAACTACAAGTTTGATTGGACTTGGTGCACCAACTTTCCTGTAGTGATAATAGATCAAGTCTGAAAGAGCAAAACTGTTCACAAAGTAGCTGGATCACTCCTTTTAAAAATGACCCTAATTATCTTTTATATGATCCATGAGTTCCTTAGTGCAGTGTTGATCAACCTCCAACCTCACACAGGCCTCACCTGAACACACAAAATCAGAGCTCCTTTAAAACACGTTTGTGTGTGTGAGTGTGTGGAAAGGGAGGGGGGTTATTACAGTCGCTAAATGTGGAAGAATTGCTCCTTCAGACCTGTTTATAGCAAAGTCCAGCTCATTAAAAAGCCTAATTATCTACAGTATTGTGTTTGGAGGCTTACACATTAGCTGCTTCGGATTTGCAAGTCTATTTTGAGCGCTCCCAGTCAGCACGTTCATTATGATGACTAGAATAACCAACATCTAATTTGGGACTCCATTACAATGGCTGGCAGTGTTGGGACCCATCAGGAAGCATATTTATTCAAGGTGGCGGAGACAGCTCAAGACTAATAGAATGTGCAGTACAGGCCTCATGAATACAGTTATTTCTTTCATTCTCTTCTTCTTCACTATTAATCATATCATTATAATTGTCTGTTTAATGAAAACCTACATCCAGGGGGACCCTTTGTATTTTCCAATATTTGAAGCCAAGTTTTAAATTCCTCTTCTGATTGTATGCAGCAATGTTATTTTTCCATTTCTAAAAATATACTGCACAGCTATTTGACAACACAACCACATTGGTTTAGGCTAAATACAACTTCGGTAAATCCTGTTTTGTCAGGAATAAAGACCATGTTCATTTTAGCAGCTGTGAAGAGAGGGATAACATTAATGACAGCAAAGACAATGTCACAGCACGTGTACCTGAACACATCGTAGTGCCACAGTACTTTTAATTAAAACACACAGCAGCAATCAGACATTTAATACATGCTTCACAAATGAATGGGCCATGTAATCCAATGTAATGCTCCCATTTTACATCTGCGTGATGGCACTCTGATCAAAGATGAGGCACGAATACCCAGTGTCAATTAACTGCACGCAGAGGGAGCTCCAACACACACAAGAATGAATGAATCTTGAGTGATGTCATGATACTGCAGTGAAACCAAACCAACCAACCTGTCACACAGATCATATTCTGTAAAGTCAGCCACAGGCTAAAAAAGAAAATCTAACATTAGTACTAGGGGTATATATTCAAGCCTGATATATTTTATTCCTCTGAGCCACAGAGCTCCATTGTTGTCCACAAGTTATTGCTCTGGGTGACACGTTCCTTCATCACCATGAACACGCACACACACACACACACACACACACACACACACACACACACACACACACACACACACACACACACACACACACACACACACTGTATTTTATCTTAACTTGGGTCAAGGAAGGGAGGCCCGTCAGCCCATGCATGTCCAGGACATGATGGTAATTGGATGATGATACCCTATGAGGATGGGTGGGTGGGCAGCATTCTGCTCATGGCTTCAAAAATGGTGAGGTGCAGTTGTATCAACAACCTAGAAAAGCATAGTTGTGTAGATGATCTCTTTGTAAATGTCACATTTTCCATATGAGCAAGTGGCACACGCCACACAAAGCAGAGGAAACGAGGGAGGGAGGATGGGAGGATGGGGGTAGAGGGTTTGGACTCATCCTTCTACTGCCGCTGGGAATAAATATCTCAAGCAGCATGAGTGCTTTCCATGACAATAAGAGATGGCTCATTTTGTTTGCTGGAGAGGCATCCCCCCAACACAGTTTCTCAATTATGCTGAAAATGTGGAAAATAAGAAATAAATAATGTAGTGGTGTAAACAGGCAGTGCTGGCCAAGCACATAAATGGATGAAGAAGTGAGCACACACTTCCTCAGCAAGGAGCCATGTTATAGAAAACAGAAGTGAGCCACTGGGCCAGAGGAGACCCACTGTAAAACATCATACTTCCTGAGCTTCTAGGATTTAAATTATCTATGTGCCGAAATCTACCATGCAGAAGTGGAGTGGATTGCATTTTCTGACAATAGCTTTGGGTTAAATGTTTACGTCAGCCTGCTAACATGTTTACAGTAAGAGTATTTGCATTTGTGATGAGCAGAATGACAAATAACATGAGGTGACACAAAGAGTTAAAGCGAAACCAATTCAGTTGTTTGAAACTATCACAATCAACCGGAAAAAAACTAAATGCACAAAGGATGATGTCATTAAGGCAGTAATGTAAAGGTGTATGTATGAATGAGAATATGATGAGTGGATGGTTGGATAGAAAAAGGGACTAACACAAAAAAAATTAGCAGAGTTTCCCCTTTCCCCTTTCTAGTATGTTATCAGATCTCTCCAGGCTAGGCGAAAATCTTCCAGATTGGTAGAATTTCTTCTGATTTATACCAGAATATAAAAATAATCTGTTTAACCATGCACCATTTACTTCATTTTGGCTTCAACGCAGTTTACACCTGAAACTCCAAAAGTGTTTTGATGACTCAAACACTTCACTCGCCCTTCCATCAGCTTAGTGGTGAGAAGATAATGAGTGAATTTCATGTTTCTGTGAACTAGGCCTTTAGAGAAAATGTTGCCACATCTTGTGGAGATTATGAATGTTTGACCTAAATCTCCTTTGTGGCCAAAATGATGTCTTAGAGACAGTGTTATATGTTGTATGTATTGTACTTGTCAGGAAAGGCACAAGCCTGAAAATGATTTATGTATTCAAATATATGTTTGATTCATCCAATTGCCTGTTATTTACATTTGTCATATCTGGACCTCCTCACACCACAGAGCAATGTAAAGCTCAAGACAATAAAAGTCCTTAATTTCCTGCACAATTTTATCTTATTTTATTCATATTTTAGACCTGTGTTTCAAATAACAAACAGGAATGAATGTGTAACTTATCTGCTGAGTGTGGCCTCAGATCAGCAGAGCTCATATGCAGCTCAGAGGAAATTGAAGGTGCGAGTGCTGACAACCAACTTTGTGACATGAAGACAGGTATGAATCTTTGCAGATATCATAATAATCCAGGTGACAGGATGGGTGCCTGAGGAAAGATAATCAGCTGCTGCTCCATGCTCACACCTCCCTGTTGCTGCCTGTGCACTTTCTTTTCTGTATATTTTTATCTGAAGACTTTCACAACAAATGTCTTTCCTTCCATGTAAAGATGCCTTTTAAACATCGGTGGCAACAGATCCCTAATGGATTTCAAAGTGGCTTCCTTTCTTTTGCCTCTCACCTCGGTTTTCAAAGATGTATCTTGACTTTTTCAAGTTTGTAATTGACCAGACTTGGAACTGAAAATATGGAAATTATTTGTTTCAGACTAAACTTATCAGGCTAAGAAATTTTACTGATGTTCAGTATAGAAAGCATGTTGTGATATTATCTGCATCTCATTATTAAAAAACATTTTCTACCTCATGAATTGACAGACTAAGGTTACTAATTCATAGTGGAATTATATTTTGATTTCATTCTCCTAATAATAATGTCCAGGGTTATCAAAATAATAATAATTATTATTATTGGTATAACATTCAGCTCACTTCACAGCAAATATGAATATGTGTAGTTTATTTCGATTAATTAATCACATCAGCATGTGATGAATTAGATTTTTTTTTTTCTGAACAGCCCTTACTATTTTTACACAAGATTGTTTGTGAAAAAAAGTAAATGTTGCAGAGATTATAAATGAATGATATAAATCAGTGTTGTTTTCCTCTGTTCATGACCCCTTTCCGTCTCTGAAGTGATTGTTAATTGTTGAAAGTCTTTTTTATCTAACCATTTTTATTCTTGACCACAAGTTAAGTGTTTTACAAAACATTAGACTTTTACCAATCACACATTCATACAGTGCATCAGCAGTTTGTCTATCACACATGAGTCACAAGCCTTCAGGAGCATCCAGAGTTAATTATGTTGCCCAAAAATACTTCCTGATCCACAGCCGCTTGTATATTGTGGAAACCATCTCAGAGCTGTTTGAGGACAGAAAAAAATGACACTATCAAAGTTGTATTTGGTTGTCTACTGCCTGGGGCACACCGGCTTTGTGTGTACTGCATGATGTCTGCGCCTTTGTTTTGTTGGTCAACCAGGGAGTGTCTGCTTGGTGCCTGCAGTGGCGCTGCTACATGAGGTTGGACACTGCACATTTTCTGGTCCTGCGTAACAATAACACTTTTTTTTTTTTTTAAATACATAGATTCAGTTAACAAAAACTCTAGAGTGCTTTTACTTTGAAACAGCTACAGGAGTGTGAAACATTAAAACTGTTGTGTAGGATATATTTGTCTGTGAACCACTTGCTGCACATGGAGAAAATAATTGAGACCCCGACTCTTTAGAAGATCAGCATGACTCGTGTGCCCGTGACATGTCTGAGACACATCTCAAATAGCCAGTGTTGCCTGGTTGTTACAATGCTATTCTCAGTGCAAGTGTGCCTCACTGTGATATTCATTCCAAATCTAAGTATTAAAACAACAAATGTAAACTCAGCTCCAATGTGCATATAATGTATATATGAGACTGCATAACAAATAAACAGTTGTCCTTGTTCTACTGAGGTGATACTACAACTGAAATCCATTGCTCCAATGCTACAACATAAATCCACTGTTATTCTGTACACAGCTTAATAACTGCTGCAACACATTCACAGTGAAGGATAACACAGCTTGTTAGTTTAGCAACAACAGTTACACCTCTCTTCCACCATCTTCTCAGAATGTACTTTACAGGCTATGGTTACCTTTGTTTTGGCAACACTCAGGCCTTTATAAATAAACTCTGGTTATACACTTAAAACAGAACTATAGGGACTTTTTGAGTTTTAAGCACAGTATACAATTTGTGCATTTTCGCACATAGCACGCAAATTCTACTTATTAATCTGCCAATAAGCACATCCACTGAGAACCATGTCTGAAAAGCCTGATGTGCAGGCACACCATAACTCAGCCTCCGCTCTGTCTTGGTTACTGTTTTCCTTTGTATCCATGGGCACAGTCTGTGACAAATAATAATCAAACCAAAACCAGGCAAGAGAACCAGGGGTCAATTTAGCATTACACAGGTCACATTAGTTGCTTGATGAGATTTATTGTCTTTACATGCCATGCTGCTACATTAACTTGACATGTCCTCCAAGCTTCTTTACTACACACCCGACTGATAATGACCTATAGGAGTCATGCTGTCCCACAGCAATCATTCAGATGATCAGTGTACGGGACATTGCCTCCCTACTTCCATCTTCTTATTCTACAGCCATTATGTCAAAAAATTATTCTAATTCAGCCATTACTGCAGGACTGCTCCACCCAAACAGAGAAGAATACATTAATCAGCATTGTTTCAAAATATCCATTTTCCTGTTTTAATCACAGCAAGTGAGGATGTGTTTTGGGGTCAGAATGTAAAGCCTTTGGAGAATTAGAAGTTAGTAGCAGGGGTAGAGTTTTTTGCTTGTATATCCATTACTGTGTTTTCCACACACACGCCTCCAGCTCTGTCATCTGTCAGGAGTGATGGAGGAGAAGAAAACACAGCACTCAGTCACTTCATGGAGAACCTAAATGAAAACACTGAGAGGAAGGCATGAACACACGCAGGAGGAAATTAGATGGCAACCAGACCAAACACAGATGCAACACTCACACACGCACATTCACACAAAATACATAAACCTGCAAACAAGCCCACACTCGAATAACACAAAATGCTGGTATATCTATTCCTCAAAAGCCAAATAATCCCTGTAGTAAAAAAAAAAAATTCTGAGTAATGATGACCTTTGATTCAAACACAGTTTGCATGGAGTTTACAACCAGCAATCCATGACTGCCACAGTCAGTGTTGAAAATGTGGTATGATCCAATGCTTTCTGTACACTTGTCACTGTTATGGATTTCATTTGAATTAATTAAACCTATAATTCTGCTCTTACAAATAACCCATGATGATCACAAACACATTTTTGCACCAATTATCTTCATGGTTCTTGAGCCTGACTACCTGTGGCAAACTGAATTGATGTGATACAGTTTAGAAAGAAACACACCTGTATTTTCCCACTATTCACCTTGCATGTCAGGAGAAATATACAGTCCAGGGAGCTATTGGTTGACCCCAATGCCGGGCCAAGTAATAATGAATTGTCCCCAAGTATGGACATACAGATATTAGTCAGACGGAGGGAGGGATGGATGCAGCCAATTACAGAGTGGGCTGTGAATGAGTGCACATAACCTGAGACTGTATTATTGCAATAACCTAAAGTATAGAGCCAAGACAACAGTGGAGTGTCTTCTGAACAAAACACTGAGTTTGTGTCCTTAGTGGTACAGCAGAAGCTTAGACTGGAATCAGGCAAGACAAATCTCATGTTGTCAGCTATTGAACACATTATAATTGTGGTGACACTGTAACTTCTCCTCCTACAGCATCAGGCTAAAGGTTCCACCGGTTAGAAAAATATAAAAACAATAATAAGTATGATAATGAAATTAACCGATCACATTCATCTTCCCCAAAGGTTAAAAAAGTTCCAGTTTTGACTCAAGTCTTTCCTCAAGATGCAACACTCAGGACTCAATGCTCAGCGTCTCCACACAATGCATCAGACGTTATATCTTCCACACTGCTCTGTCTGTGGGCAGATTACCATTCATGCATCGCTGACCACATTTATGGTCCCAATGTGATGCTTTTGATATTGTTGACTCCATGACTGTTCTTGTAGCACCACTCTAAAGACAATTTCTTATTTTTAACCCTTACTGGTAAGCAGCGCCGCCGCTCCCATAACACGCACTACGCGCTGTGCGTAGGGCACCAAGTCCTGAGGGGGCACCAGAAAATAGGCAACTGAAAAATCATCATAGTTATAATAATTATGTAGCCGAGCGTTTGGTTGTATCATAGGTCCGGCCTCAGCCGACAAAGGACACGAGAGCTGGTCATGCGCATACAAGTCAACCCTCAACAATAACGGGATTAAATAAAATAGCTTACAATTATAATGCCGACATTATTTCAGTATAGCAATGTTAGGCAGCTTTTGGGCATATATATCACAAAACAGGCAGAACAAGAGATATATTTAATTGCTAAAAAAAAAAGTTACATGACAAGTCCTGTCATTGAGTGTCCATCAGCAGGTGACAATGTAGAGACCTGTGTGCCCCCTCCAACTGATCCTGCTCTTTGGCCGCCACAAGTTTTAGAGGCGGATCGTGTTGAAATAGTACGAAGAGGTCCATTCAAAATCCCATCAGATTTTATTTTTCCAAGGGGGCTAGATGGCAGGGCGTTTAATAGTAGCCTACAATTCGAACACTCTCAAATGGAGAGAAAATCAGAGAAGTTGGCTTGTTTACTCGCAACAAAGCAAATCTGTGAAGATTTTCTCAATACTTGAATGTGTGTGTTTGTTCTACATAGTGTGTTTACAAAGTAAAGTAAAATTTTGTGAATTTTCTGCTTCTAAATCTTTGCTTTATTGAAGAAGATTGCTAACTTGTATACTTCTGCTATTAGTTTGTATTTATGGATGACTATTTAATTTCTACGAAGATTTTGCACATCCCAATACTTGTGTGTATGTATGTTTTGGCTGTTCTGTGTACTGTGTTTACAAAGTAGATTTTCCTTTTTCGTTTTAATAAAATGTTTAACTGGGGGGGGGGGGGGGGGGGGGGCATCATAAAGGAGTTATGCTTAGGGCACCGAAATGGCTAGCAGTGGCACTGCTGGTAAGTGTGGTTTGTTGAAGTTTGTTCTTCTGTCCATCAATTTGAAAATGAACAGCAGGCCTGCAGCTCTCTTGTGCTTCAGGCCTGATAGTTAAGTTTTTGTAGTAATACCTTTAGGAATCTGTTGCAATAATGCAAGCGGAGGTGATGAGACAGCCACTGCTCATTGTACTCGCCTGCAAAGAATACATGTATTAAAACAAATGTGCTTTGTGACCAAAGATCCCTCAGCTCAAGCTGTCCGCTTGTATGTGTCTATCTCTGTGGCACAGAGGAGGCTGATGAGTTCAGCAGCACATCTGGAGCAGGCCAATGGGAGATGAGGTTTTAATTATAAAACACAGTCTCAACCGAAGAAAAGGAGGCCACCCCTAAATTGTCCAGAGAAAATATCTAGGTAGGTGCTACTTCACACAGACACAAAGCTAAAACTGAAGCCCACATACATGCATAAGAGAACACTGCATCAATTTTAATAATGTTTACAGCGTCAGAAGGCAAAGAAGTTATTTTAGTCAAGTCTTTTCTGAATATCAAACAAGTTGTCAGGAGCACACCAAGCCTTCAGTGTTGTTCTAGAATGAATCAGATGTAATTTTCACTTGAGCATAAACTTTGCATTTTTAAATATTATTATGTATTAAGTTTTGCAATTCAGATGTCAAGGGGTCATAAATTTAAGGAGTATGAATGTCCTCAGTAAACATACTGATGTACTGTATCCACCTTAAATGGATGAATCAAGAGCAGAGCACTTACGTGTGTGGGAGCAAAATCTCTTCAAAAAAACTCTGTGCATATTTCAACAAATTGTATTGTACTCTCAAGTAAATATTTAATGCATGGGTAAAAAATATGTAAGCAGTGGCCACATCATGAATCACAGTTCATGATGGTGGATCATGATCATGGATCGTAACCGTGATGGTGGATGGGGATCATGGTCTTGATAGTGCATCTGGATTGTCGATCTGACGATGATGGATCTGACTTTGTGATCGTGGTGGCAGCTGATCCTGGACTATGTTTACAACCTGATTGCTGAGGAAAATGTCTATAGTCATCTCAAAATTTAAATAATCAAATTCCTTACTACCTCCAACCCTCGCTGCTACCTGTGTGTAGAAGTAGACACTGGGGGAGTCTTTTTTTACACAAGCTCAGTCCTCTACAGCCGTCTGTTGGCAGGCAATCTTCTTTGGCGTACAATCAATGCTGCATCTGCATCAACATCTTTGGGAATTGCATGCTTTTAAAGGACAAAGTGGACACTAAAAGTGCTCTATAGGAGAAACAATTATTATATTGTGTCAAAAAGTTAACAGCACAGTAAAGAGTAGTGGTTTTCGTGGTCTCTTTGTCTTTCTCTTGATCTGAAGGAGGGTAAACATAATTCACTCTTCAATGATGGATAATTAGCATTATTAAAGGCCATTATGAATGGCAAACCCAATTAAAAAAGATATGAGCTGTGCAGCAGCCACTCTGTCTCTGTGGCCACACTGCCCCTGATTTGAGAACCAATGGTTAAATACTGTTACCTACTGCTGGAATGGTTTTCTTTCTTTTGGTATTTGTTTCAGTGGGTACATAATATTAGGAGATTCTTCTGTACACAGATCAAGTCAAATCATAATTGAATATTACCATCAGTTAAATGTCTGTCCATTGGATAGCTTTGACCGTACCGGTAAGTAGACAATCATAACAAACACCCATTGTCTCTGTATCTCATTGGTCAGTTAGTCTTTTAGTGGGACACAGGTAAAAGGACATTTGGGTTTTAAATATGCACGGCAAAAGAAAAGCTTTGAAGGGATAGGGAAATTAAATTCACTCATTATCTGCTTACCATTATGCTGATGGAGGGGTGGGAGAAGTGTTTGAGTCCATAACACTTTTGGAGTGTCAGGGGTAAACAGTATTGCAGCCAATGTGACCCCTTCTTCAGACGTAATAAAACAGTACAAAAACAACATGCCTCTGTACTGCTTGTGTGGTTTCATCCAATTGTCTGCAAGCCATGACATTCGACTCGATACAGCGTCATTTACACGGTGTAAATGACACAGTTTTGAGTCGATTATGAATGTTGGGGCTTCCGGACACTTATGATACAAGAGCAGTATGGAGGCATGTTACATTTTTTTCAGGTTTTTTTCGTCTGAAGAAGGGGTCACGTTTACCTCAATTGTATTGGATGTAGCTGAAACTACAAAAGTGTTTTGTTGACTCAAGCACTTCTGACCCACCCCTCCATCAGCATAATGGTGAGTAGATAATGAGTGAATTCTCATTTTTCGGTAAACTATCCCTTTAAGAATTTAGTGGCATCATACTTGTACAACTCGGCTGGAGCATCAATTAGCTGCTACTGCTAGATGGATTTAAATGGAATGGTAAATGGATTTGTATTTATATAGCGCTTTTCTAGTCTTATGATGACCACTCAAAGCGCTTTACAGTACAGTTTCACATTCACCCATTCACACACACATTCATACAGTGCATCTACTTGCAGCACTTTTTTATTCTATGGGGGGCTATTGAGGGTTCAGCATCTTGCCCAAGGACACTTCGGCATGCAGATGGTTCAGACTGGGGATCGAACCGCCGACCTTCAGTTTGGAGGACGACCACTCTACCCCTGAGCCACAGCCAAAGTTTGGATCTGCAGAACATGCTTCCACCAGCTTACAAGATTTTTAAATCACACTGCACTCACACGGGGAATTCACACATTTTCCTCTGTAATGTTATCAGACACGGGTGTCCTTCCTCATGTGACATGTTGAAATGTCTGCTGAGGAAAAAGACCTGTGGAATGAAACAGTAGTAATCCGTTGCAGTGACTTTCTGCTGATAGTCCCACAATGTGATCTATCACATTATAACATGTTGTGGCAGTTGACCATGCCACGGGGCTCTCACCACAGCAGCCAGAGACAAACCATTCGGACTTCAGCATATTTTATTCATCACGAACACACAGGAACAAACATAAATAAACTTTAACTAAAGACAACTAGCTCTCCCAGCCACCTCACCTCCACAATTGTAAAGATACTTTTTAGTGCAACATTCTACCTGTCTATGAAATGAAGACAAGCGAAATCATAATTTACTTCAGAATACTGAATAAGTCATTTCAGAGCCAGCTCATTTTTAGAGGTTCAGGTTGTTCAAACATGGAAGATAACAGCTGGCAAAGGTAACTGACCTTAAAAAAACATGACACATTGCTATCGTGACAGAGTAGTACCTTCAACTTTGACCTGCAGTTGCGATGAAACGTGTGGTTTTACTGGAAGCAGAGCTTGCTTGCAATACCTTACACTTAGGGTGAATCAGTCGTCACGGAAGGAGCTGAAGTAGCTGAAGTAGCTGAAGAAGCTGCCCCATGCTGTGATTGTGTCCTGTAGGGATGGGGCTGGTTGTCCATCAATGAAGACGTCTTTGCCATCATCATCCTCTGTCCCGCAACCTCTACTGGGTCAAGCGAGTATGCCAGGGGGCGGAGATGTTTGAGAACGAGCCACTCCAGGGCCTTCATCAGGTGGGATGTGTGTGCCACCGGCCTGTAGCTGCTGAGGTCTTCAGGTGCAGTCTTTGACACCGGTACCACGCAGGACGTCTTCCAGAGCTGAGTGCTGTGTGAAGGTGTTCAGAAGATGAGTTGGGGTAGTATACTGGAGGAGCAGAGAAGGGGGGTTGCAGCTGAGTTGGCAAGGTGGGGAAGGCGCAGGTGTCTGATCAACCTGTTGAATAACAGGTTCAGCCCATTCGGTCACAAATGTCTCCGTAAACAGCATGATGAAATGTTAAAAAATGTACATTCCCCATGACAATGGATGGCAACACGGGTCTGTAGTGTCTCATCCTTACATGACGCCGGGCTACGGTACGGCTCCACCGTCTCCCTCTCCTCACTTGCGGTGTTACAGATGCTAGCAGCTGATCCATACCGTAAACAATAGAGCCATGGCTCCACGCAGGATCTCCTGACACGATCTTAAGTGTGAAAAAACAGGCCCTCGGTCTCCACAGTGCACAAATGTCAGCAGAACAAAAACACAGAAAAGAAAGTAAAATAGAACGCGGTTAGAGAGGCGCCATCTTTGTGAAAATTTGGGTTATGTCTATGAGTCATGTGAAATCATAATTGAATATTACCATCAGTTAAATGTCTGTCCATTGGATAGCTTGGACCGTACCGGTAAGGTAGACAATCATAACAAACACCCATTGTCTCTGTATCTCATTGGTCAGTTAGTCTTTTAGTGGGACACAGGTAAAAGGACATTTGGGTTTTAAATATGCACGGCAACACCATTATGCTGATGGAGGGGTGGGAGAAGTGTTTGAGTCCATAACACTTTTGGAGTGTCAGGGGTAAACAGTATTGCAGCCAATGTGACCCCTTCTTCAGACGTAATAAAACAGTACAAAAACAACATGCCTCTGTACTGCTTGAGTGGTTTCATCCAATTGTCTGCATGCTAAGGCTAAGGCCGACTCCTTTTCTTGCCTTGTGTCATTGCTTTGAGTGCTTTGGGACGTTCCCGATCATGTGCAATTAACTAATAAACAATTTATCCCCAAAACATGTACTATATGTCAGGAGAATTTCTTTAAAATATTTTTTTTTTCTTTACTTTTTTCTTGTCGGTGGGTGGGATGGGGTAAGGGTTAATTGTAGTTCATAGAAGCCGTTCTGGCTCAGTTAAAGCAAAAAATTTTCAAGCCACAGCAAGTCGAAATCTAACAACCACAGATAAATGATTGTGTCTGTAAAGAACTGAGTTGAGCTCTGATGAGAACTGTGGGTTAATGATGACAAGGAATAAAGAACAAAGTAGTGTCCATAATGCATCATGGATGAAACTTTCAGGGAAAAAGTCAAACATCAAAAGCAAACACACAAACACACACACAAGACACAAAGAGAAATAATTCACTAAGGCAAGTGATCTATCAGATGGCAGTAGATTTTGTGTTGCAGAAATAAATCAAGGCTTCCTTTAGTTTTGATTGATGTAATCATGAATCCCCACAGTTTATATTCCTCTGGGGGGAAATATGGGTTTTCTCAGCCTTGAGACTTAAGATTTTGAACACTACATTGTCTAGGTTGCAAGTGGTCATATCAAGAGTGAAGGATGCAAATATTAAGCAGTAAGGGAAAATGTTTTTATTGATCTGCACCATGGGGAATGAAGGAAGTCTTTGTTTGTATATCAGAGAGTAAAAGGTTGATATCCGACAAGACCTTCATAAACTTAACATTTTATTAGCTGCTGCCAGCACTGTTGCTGGAAAAGTTGAGGTAAATTAATTAGTCAAATTACTGTCCCCATACTCAAGACTTCTATGCTTTAGTAATGAAACCATTTCAACCATTAACCTTCTTTTTAAACAAAGTAGTGAGTCATATGAGTAGTGTTAGCAGAGCTTCCTGTGAGGCTCTCTATCAATCAAGATTTTCAGGTACATGGTGTTGGTTTCTGTGGGCATGCATGATTGATTCCCCTCCACGCCTTGTGATCTGATCCAGTGCCGGCCTTTGCGGTGTTTGCTGTTCAGTGTAAGGCGGCTGTGACAGCTCCATGGGGGGTTTGGCTCAAATGTCTGCCTGACACCCCGACTGGTAAACAAACAAATCCCCCTCCCCTGCCCCCAGGCCAGATATGATTAAAAAAACAGAAGAACAACTTTAAAAAAAGGTCAGGTCTCAGGGCTACCTACAGCTTTGAGAAACCAGTGACCTGATTTTGTTTGTATGGTTGATATCATGCAAACACCAGTGATCCATGCACAGGTGGGTGTACACAAGAGGGTGTACACAAGAAAAATCATGGCGGGGGAGTACAGGGGTGGGGGAGGGGTATAGCAATCAATGTAATGTGCTTTGAGGAGGGAACAAAGGACAAAAGTGGAGGAAGGGGGTAGCGACAGAGGATACTGGAGAGGATATCTTCCATCCCACCTATTTTATTGAAATATCATCTCAATTTATGGTGACAAAAGGAATTGACGATTTGTATTATTTGCACTAATGTGTAATGCATGTATATCCTTTCTCTGTTACTGAAACTGATGGGAAAAAAAGTGAAGGACAAGCATAGTATTGGTATTCGACACGCAGAGGAAAATGTTTGAATTGTAAAATCAGCATTGATTAAATGAAAAAACAAGTAGGTCTGCAAGATAAGTGAAGACTTCAATAGAGCCACATTTATACGCAGAATCTGAGTAGATTCTCAAATATAAAAAACTAATAACTTAAACACAAACAAAAGCCGTTTTCAGATATGTACTTCAGAGGATCTCCTGATAATTGGGTCCAAATTTTCTCTGCAGTTTGCATCCCCAATGTAGCCTGACGTTGTCATAATCATAGTTCTAGTCAGAATGTGAGTCTGAGACCGCTCCATTGGGCTGTGATTATGGGGCGTGTTTCAACCGAACCAGGAAAAAAAATGTCTCTTCGCTCAATTGGATAGACCTACAACCAATCAGAGCAACGTAGTATGTGACGTATGTTAAATAAGCGACCATCGGGGCCAGCTGATGAATTAAACTTTTTACGAATCCCGTAGGAAGGACGGCAAAAACATCTTTTCGATCTACAAATGCCTTGATCGCGTTCCTCTGTTCTTCTTTCAAAATGAATGTGCTGTCGATGTCTCCTAAAACAGACTCAATGGCAACATCTACACATCTCAGCTCTCCAGCGGCAGGCATGTTTGTGGAAAACGTCAACCCAAGTGCTCTTTGATGACGTAGTTGATTTACGTAACTGTTGATCATCTGTCCATCATCGTATGAAGCCCGCCCTGACAATTTGATTGGTCCGAACAGATTCTGTTTGGAGATAATTTCTCCCCAACGGAGCGACTCCAGACCGTACTTCCCGACCGAAAATGTTGTGGGCGGGGCTAAATTCGTCTGGCACCCAGGCTATCCCCAATGCACAACTCAGCGGGAGATTCTCTGCTCAGACGCATTCACATCAGCATCACATTCTCCTCAGGATTCAGGTGAGAGGTGGCACAATAAGACATAGGAAATAACGTATTTGAAATCAGAATCAGAATCAGAATTATTTTTATTGCCATGTATATTTGCATATAAAGGAAGTTGCCATGGTGTGGTTGGTGCACTGTACACAAAAACAAAACAACAATATATACAGTAAGACAATATATACAGTAAGATACAATAAGTTATGGAGATAAGTTATGTGCGGGGGGGGGGGGGGGCAGAGTCAGTGTGATGCAGGGGGCTTGTCATGGGGGAAAAACTGTTCAGTTGGCGTGAGGTTTTAGTCCTGATAGCCCGGAACCTTTTCCGATGGAAGTCTCTGAAAAAGGTGGTGACCGGGATGGGAAGGATCAGCAATGATCTTGCCCGCTCTCTTACTGGTCCTGGAGTGGAACGGGTCTAGGAGAGCCGGCAGGTCACAGCCGATGACCTTCTCAGCTGACCGTATGATCCGCTGCAATCTGCCCTTGTGCTTGGCAGTGGAGGCAGCGAACCAGACGGTGATTGATGAGGTGAGGATGGACTCAAATGATGGCTGTATAGAACTCCACCATCACTTTCGGAGGCATGTTGAATTTTTGCAGTTGCCGCAGGAAGAACATCCTCTGCTGGGCCTTCTTGATGGTGGAGGTGATGTATTTATTCCACTGTTGAGATCACGTGATTTGTTGACATCACATCTACATCTCGGCTCTTATCTCCACAAACTCTATTGAAATCTTCTGTGTCTTCTATATGTCTTTCTTTGAGTTTTCATGCAGAGATATTTGCATTCTTCTTTTTTTTTTTGCGTGTATCGCTTGTAAGAACCCACCATTGAACTACAGAATCTCCGGAGTTCAATGCATGTCTGAAAGCAGCTCTAAACCCCTCCACCTTTTCTTAAAGTGTCTTCAGAGTCAGCATTGTAGCATGTTGTATATTTTTACTCTCCCCCAAAAGAATGTTTGGACAGTATTAATTTGAGGTGAGCATGTTTCACTTTACAATCCAATAGCAACTGTCTCTCTGCCTTCTCCCAGCAGTGTGGAAGGACTAACTCTCTCTCTGCTTCTCTTCATCAAGGGAGACATTTTTCTGTCTCTCTGGAGTTCTCTGGATCTCTCTGGACCTCCATGCAGGCCTGCCTGAAGCAGACTGCTACAACTCTGTCCCCAAGGCAGCAAATTTAGAGCCCTGCGTTAGAATTAACCACAGGTGAACAAGTTGGATTAGAGTTAGAGGGTTATAGTCTTACAATCTGATGTTTTATTAACAGGAGCTACAGAAAAAGAGAATGTGTCAAGTAATTAAGGAGTAAGGAGAAAAAGGACACTAAAGCCACAAAGCACAACTACAGCTCACTAGACTTAAACGACACACCAAAAAGGATGTTTCCTCCTCTATGGACATGGTGATGTTACCGGACCTAGCAGAGCATATCAGAAAGTATGTATTTATTAATCCTTTGATACTAAACATGGGTCAAAAGTAACCTGACTCAGTTTATATTTTCTACGTCTTTGCATTTAATAAAATACTCAGTATTTCAGGTATTCTTCAATAAGCTTGTTTTTGATTATCACAAATCCTTATTTAATTTTTCCTTTCTTACTTTTTAAATAAAAATCATTATTGTATCACTTCCTATGTAATTTCAAGAATGTTTCTTTGCTTTATCTTTGAGATACATATATTTTATCATTTGATATTCTAGTATCCATTAAATATCTTATTTTGATCACCAGAAATCATTGTTTTTTTTCTGTTATTACTTTATTAACAAACGTACATTTTGTATTCTTACATCAATTTTATACTTGGGTCAAAAATTACTCATACAGTATGTAGTCACTACGGAACAGCTGCCTTACATCTTACACGGCTGCTTTTGCACATCTGATGCATTTAAGTCTTATTTTACAATACATTACTAGTGAGAAAGAGAAATATGTACTAGTTAGCGTTTGACATATTCTTTTATAGCTAGCTAACCATGGCTGATCAACAAAACAAACTAAAAATAGAACATTATTTACGAAGTAGACTGATTGATGTGCATTCAAGATATTCTTCTGCTTTTGATTATTTATCCAGAGTGATGGTATATGAGTGGTCGCAATCATTCCAGGTAGAACAGGATGAAGATGAGGAGCCAATTCCTGTTCTTGATTAAGAGTCTGAAATCTCTGATGCTGATGACCTAGACTGTGTTCCATAGCATCAAGCCAGAGTTTGGGGTGTGTCTTGGAATTGAGCTCTCATAAATGAAGGAGGCTCCATTGATTACATAGAAGACTCATATGATGAGTTGTCTGAGGATTAAACTCTAACCCAGTCGAGCAGATGGAGTAAAAAAAGGGTCTTACTGTAACGAGCTCTCAGGAAAGCACAAGAACCTGTGATGGAAATTCATCTTGAGATTTGAAATAATTAAATTGTCAGACTGGAGTTACTTTTCAGTCTTTATAATAATAAGCTCTGCAGAGTTTATACAACCAGCACGGGTGCTCAAAATGGAACTGGCCGCAAGTTCACAAAAGCCAGAACTTATACAAAGAGGCGTTTCATAAGACATAATATGAAAAAAAGAAGACATGACACCTCTGTGTCTTATCTGCTGTGTTAGTCCGTCCGCGGTACCAGTTGGAAGAAAAACATCACCAAATAAGGGTTCCATCCTGTCAGGTAGACAGTATCACAGCAGTGAGACACCTAGTCAGGGGATTTCCACTACCTAAGACACTGATCAGTGGAATTTTGCAAAACAAACCAAAAACATCCTGAGGAGGAAGGAAAAATCAAAATAATGATTTGCAGTAGTCAAAGAACACTATATTTAATAAAGACATAGAATATTAAATTATGAAATAAATTGATTTCAGAGAAATAGCAAAGAAACACCCATGTTGTTCATTAGATTGAGTTTGCATAGCTTGTGTATCAAAGCGTTAAGAAGACTGTTTAACTTTGTTTGTATATTGTATTGATTTGATTCAATGTATTTACTGAGTGTTATTGTTTTCCATAGGTTTGATGATCAGTATGTTTCACTAGCATGTTGTGCCAGTCACATTTCTTATGGACATCTTGTTTGTAGTAGTGATTTGATAAGCTGCAAGACCACAATTTCTGTACACCCACCCACTCACACACACACACACACACACACACACACACACACACACACACACACACACACACACACACACACACACACACACACACACACACACTTGTATTAAGCAGCATTTACATATACATTAGATATTGTTTGTTTTCAACATTGTTATCTGTAAAACAAATGCTGCGAGGGCTAGGCAATCAACCTCTAACCATATGGTTGGCAGTTCAATCCCAGTCTACCCAGTCCTTACAAGATACAGAAACCCAAACCGAACCCTTCTCATAGAGAAAAGTGCTGCACATAGATGCACTGTATGAATGTGTCATGTGAATAGGTGGATGGAAAAACTGTACTGTAAAGAGCTTTGATTGGTCTTCAAGTGTAGAAAAACGCTAGGTAAAAACAGAACATTTAGCACATGTTAAATAAGTATATGTTATGAGTCTGCATCAGTGAATTGACTATCCTATCCTTTCTTACAAACAGAAAGACAAAAAAAGACCTAAGGCCTAATACATGAACAAACATTTTGGATTTGGCAATTCATGAACTTTGGAAAGCCTCTCTTACAGTGAAAACCAATTGTGAGCCAGTAGTTTTGATCTGACATTTCACCAAGTAGCAAACAATCAAACTCAGAGACAGTGGCTGATCCCTCTCCCAGGATGGTGTGCAATAAATGTTGCGTGTAACAGAGCACATCAACAAAATCACAAAATTTACAAAATTTGATGAAAAACCATGGTGTCTAACATAAATGGAGAGTTGTATGAATGTATTTCAAAGTATTCATAGAAAAAATGGTCTGACAGAGATGAAGGGAGAAGCAATGGCAATTGTAATGATAGTGGTATTGCCAGGAATATTAGTAGACATATGTGGGTAGGCATATTGTATATCTTAGCAATCAAGTTATAATTACAATCCACAATCAGATGCCAGCATAATCCATGATTCACGATGTTGCTGCAGCAGTTATCCTGGATCTTCAACTGGGGCGACGGAGCTCTAGCTCTGGGGGTAGAGCTGGTCTTTCTCAAACAAGAAGGTTGGCGGTTCATCCTAGTCTTGATAGCTAAAGACTCTGGCTCATTAAGACTTTAGGCATGACAATTAAGTCCTAATTCTGGGAGCATAGTTCTCTAGTTGGGTGATATGGGACTTTGTGCTCTTTAAGGTGTGGGAGAGAGTGCAGAGTTCTTTAAAGATTTACGAGGCGGATAATAAAGAACTACAATAGTCAACTGTGTGGTAGCGAAGATATGGGCAAATTGTTCTGCATCTTTCTGAGCAGAATGTGCCGACTTTTTGCAAAGTTATGTAGGGGAAAAAATACCATTATTGAAATTTGTTTTAAATGTGAGTCTGGATCAACGAAAACACTCGGAACTAGTCTCACTGGAGGCAAGGGAGATGCCCTCCAGAGGAGCTATGTGATTAGATTATGCATCAAATGATAATAAGAACTGCATAATATGAGATAAACCTTCTTTGTGAAGCATTCATTTGACTTTTCTTTTTTGGGATTGGCTCATACCACCTCTGAGCTGTTTGAGATGTTTATATACAATGATTGGTTTGAGCTTAGTGAGAACATTGGATCCATGTACAAGTAGCAGAAATAGCAGGATGAATAAACTAACTTGTCCACATTCCCTGACATCTGCAAGGATACCTCCTCAGTGCTGTGGAAGACACTTGCGGGTTTATTTCGGAAAAAAAAAAAGCAGCTGCTTTAGTAATCTCTGCCTTAGCGTATCCTAATGTGTCGTGAGATCGCTGGATAACAAGGGGCAGCATTGTGTTATTACTAATTGTAACCCCTTTCCCACCCGCCACTCACAACCTCCAAAGACAGATAGAAAATGCTACTAATTATAAATTTTAATAGGATTACTAGATCTGTGTAATCAGCTTGTGGTCTAATGAATTATTTGAGAAAGAAGATACCTAATCACAGAATGTGTTTATGTTGCTGGGGACATTTGCATTGCAGGATCAGACTCGAAGCCCAGTGCGCTTCATCTCTGAGGGAATTAGGCCAGTAAGCATGTTGTAGACTGATACGCTTTATAATCCATTTCTCCGAGTGTAACCTTCAGCAGCACAAAGCAGGAACTCTTCTCTATCGCACAATGCGGAATGTGTTCTGCTTTTATTACTTGGCATCACAAAAGGAGCATAAAGAGGAGTTCATCCTGTAATCACTTGCCCTCTGTTTCCTCCATACAGACAAAAGAGGTAAGTGTCAGGCCTGACGTATGTTTACGTTCCATGTGCCACTGTGACATAGTGAAGCATGTTTCCTGGCTCAAGTCATTTATTAAGGTTGCTGTCGCCGGAGCCCTCTATATTCTCTTTGATTAAATGTGTGTTAATTGATAGAACAACACTAATTAAAGTCGCTCCAGACTGCATTAAGACTTTTAAAATTAATGGAGTGAATGCTGAGCTTTGCATTTAAGTTGCACTTGGGACAGAAAGGAATAGACCTACATAAACCCCCCCCCCCCCCCCCCCATGCGCTTCCAGGTCAGCTTCAGTGCTTACTGGCATTGATTCTACTAGAGGGATGAACACATTTCCTGTAAAGCAATCTCCTCATTTGGGGTTTTGATGATGGTGAGAGTTGTCTTTCACGTAGGTCCAACATCTCTCATCATGAACAATTTGCTGAGATACTGCATAAGACCACAGCATATGATTCACATTATTTTTAACCAGTCATTCACTGACCCCTGGATGGGGACATTGGGCTTTCTTTCTCACTCTCTTTTCTCTTGCTCTCTCTCTCTCTCTGTCTGTCTCTCTCTCTCTCTGTCTCTCTCTCTACATTCAAAAAAGCAACAGTGGACTGCATTAGATTTATCAGTTGTTTATGATCTACTGTTGTGTCAAAGCCTTATATTTCCAACAGTATCTTTCCCATGCTCTGTCAAGCACAGCACACATGGTCCTATCTCACTGCTGCCGCCGTGCTCTGTCCACACCACGCCATGCTGTGCGCCACAGTGACATCAGGATTTAGCCACAGCTCAGGTTTGTCAGGCAACATAAACCAAAACGCATCTACCTGAGACTGATTCTGATGGAACCTTTGCTTTGGGAAATACAACTTCTACACTATATTCTGCAGCATATGCACAACCAAATATATGTCAGTATAATCAAGAGTGGGACCAGTATTATTATTTATATTAAAATACTTTTCTTATTAAATTATAATAACATATTGGCTCAGGATGGAGGTGTATAGGAGAGCAAAGAAAGAAATGTCTCTGCTCCAAATTAATCTCAGCATGGAGGAATTGTGCAAGGTGAGAGCAGCACTCGAGAAGTTAAGCACAAAGCCAAGAAATGATTAGCATTCTAGGAACAGAATAAGCACATTATTCAAACAAATCACTGGTGGAAATCATGCAAATTAATGCAAGATTTATTTTACTCTGGCTGGTTAAATTATGATTAATAGACAGAATTGTGTTATTTTTTTTCTTTTTGTTTTCCTGGCACAATGTTAGAGGATAGGCACATAGAGAGTCAATAACGATTCATAGCCTCCTCTTCACTCCGCTTGATGCTGCGCCTACTTAAAATGTAACTAAACATCTGTTCAATGTGAGAATATGAAACATGATCATTAAGTAAACACAGTGAATGTAAACAATATTGCACAAAGACAGGCTTGGGTAAATTTCAGCCGCTGTTATCGACAATCTATGTGTTTTGTATGTGTGTCTATTGAAAACAGCTTTTTCTATGGCGGGTTCTCTTCAGCAAAGAGAGCATCTGTTGCCAGGCAACAACAGAAGGCTTTAGGAAGAGTTCCACTGAGCGTAGACTGTTGCACTGAGTCAGTAGAGTTGGGTTCGCTGGATGATGCCATTGTTTCTCGGTGTTGGTTAACACATTTATTAGCCCAGAATCACTGCCACACTCTGGACCCAGAAAGTTGCTGTACTCCATCTCAAGTAATGGTTAATTGACGTTTTACTTTGTTTTTTGTCTGTTAACACTAAAATCGCCCACCAAGATGTTTCATTATATGCATCGTACATCCCTAGAAGACAAGTCAGAGAAGAAAAGAATGAGAAAGACACTGTGAAATATGGAGACTGATTCTGCAGCAGATCACTGTAATGGAACAGATACACAGCAAAGTCCACCTGATCTAAATTGAGGTTTGATGCTGTGGTGTTCAAAACCCGCATCAAAGGGTCTTAATACTTTCTTAAGACATAAATTGTTCTGGTGAGTTGTCAAAGGCTGGTAAGGGCATTTATTCACCGTACAAAGGGAACACAGCTCTGTGTAACCTAAGCTTGGATACTTGTTTTCCCTGTTGTATAAACATAATGTAGCCATAAAAAATATCTGAATCATGTATACCTTCCTGCAACTTAAAGGGCATAATAGCTCCCACCTCTGGCATATGTTTATCATCAGTCAGAAAGCACTTGAAAGTGACTTGAATTATTCATAAAAAAAAAATATATTTCTCAGAGATAAACACCAAGCAATGCCTTCATGAAAAAAACATCTTTGTTTGTTTATGTGCCAGATATCACTTAAAGGTCTATGGAACATATCTGCAGAACAACCAAAAAAAACGGTCTGGACTGTAAATCCCCAAAAAATCAATGAATATGAATTTATAAATCTATCTATCTATCTATCTATCTATCTATCTATCTATCTATCTATCTATCTATCTATCTATCTATCTATCTATCTATCTATCTATCTATCTATCTATCTATCTATCTATCTATCTATCTATCTATCTATCTATCTATCTATCTATCTATCTATCTATCTATCTATCTATCTATCTATCTATCTATCTATCTATCTATCTATCTATCCAACTACAGTATCAAACCAAACTATGTGCAACAAAGTCACTGGTCATTCCAAGAGTCAGGCCTTTCAGGTGTAAATGCCTCCACACACTTAAACCCTCAAACAGTACCGAGCTCAGCAGGCCCACCTCTCTCACCTGTAAGTAATGAAAGGATACATCCAGGCACCACAGGTTTCCTGTTGACCAGAGCAAAGGACAGCTCAGTCTGCTGGAACACAGCCGAGGCCTTGATGAGATGCTGTCCAAAGCATAGGGTCAACATGTCCCACTGATTCACCAGTCTGGACGAGACGCAAAGACAGCAGGTGGTCAATAACATCAGACTGAATAAGGTTTCTGTTCATTACACCCATCCACATTCAGCAGGAGGCCACCAATGAAAACCCGTGCTGACATTTTACAAGAATGGAAATATTTAAATCACTATCAACACAATAGAAAAACACACACTTACAACATCATCCACAAACAAAATATGTTGCACTTAATAAGGCATGACACATCAAACAATTAGAAAACAACTTTAAATAGCAAATATACACTGTACTAAAAAAACATTAAAAAGGGATGTTTTCTACAACATTTACAAAAAGCTTTTACATTATGACCCTATTTAATTTAACGTGGCAACTTCACATGCATGTGACCATTTACATTCTTAACCTCTGATGGTCATTCAGTATTCATAGACACAAACAAAAGCCTCCTGTATTTTCTTTAATGTACTGTGTGTGATGACTTAAAAATACAGGTTTTTATGTCTGATGCACCAACCACACCAAGTCAATTTCCTGTATGTAAAAATATATTACAATAAAATATTGAATATACACGTAAAGATTGTTTTGGATTATTCTTTAATTGTTTTTTGTTGTGATCTGGATGAAGCTTTGCATTTTTACACATGGATGCAGGCAACAAACATGGAAGGGACTGAATGAATGTGACACAGAATGGAGTAATTCCAGTTTCTTCTATGAGTTTTGGCCTGAAGAGATTACCTGAAGAACATGGTGGGATCATCTCTTCCGTCACATTGGGTTTGCCCCAAATATTTGATCAACACCTTAACTGACCACTGAACCCCTGTATCAACACTGTCATACAAATACATGTCATACATGGACATCTTTATCAACTAAAGCACTTAGGGGTGGAATTATAAATGTGAGGCTAATGGCTAATGAGAGCTGCTGAAGGGCACAGCAATACTTTGTCAAAAAAAAAATCAGTTTCTGTGAACTTACAACTCAGCTCAAAAGCAATTACCAACATCTCAAACAGCTTTCAAGGCTCAGCGGCTGGGCAAAATCTGGTTGTACCAAAAGTATGACTTGAAAATGATCCATCTTGCTAATCACAATAATGATCTGAGAAACAACAGCAGAACTGGGATGTTGAATCAAGTTGATAGATGAGGCTGATGGTTTTCCTTTCATTCAGGTAGTAATGACAGCAGCGGTGGAACAAAAAGACATTATTGTGTGCCACCGTTTGTCTCCCAGTGACTTTCCTCTGTGGTGGTGAGATGAATCCATCTCATCAGACCTTGTGAAAGATAGGATGACAGAATCCTCCATTAACTGTTACATGATTGACATCTTGCTATGTAAAAAACATTATTGCAACCACATACCATTACAGAGGAGCTGAAGACTCCAAAAGCACATTCTGATTCTGTTTTTTAAATCAAGCTGCCAGAGTGTGCCTGTAATGCTTTTTCATACAATATTATTTGCTGCAACGTATATTTGATATTCTGCTAGGATATTTATCTTGTTACTGCAAGACTAACAAAACAAAAAAACAAAAAATAATATAAATAATACCAGCAGGTATTAATCAATATAAAAAATGTGACCTAAATGGATATTTCAGTTTGGATTTTTCTTGCCTTGTTTGAATTCCCCTATTTATTTACTTATTACATTTGATTTTCCATATTTAAAATAAAATACATTTGATTTATATATTAATTTGTAATGTATATATTTATTTATTTTATGTATTATATTTTTAGCAGCTCCTTTAAAGTTGTTGAGGCAATAGGAGTCAGGCACAGCAGGATACTGACGTAAGAATGCCCCCAACACCCTCCCATCCCCCACTGCCCCTTGGATTTACCATCATTTTCATATTTGGATCATTTGGCACTTTACCATGACCCAAGTCATGTCACCTAATGATTGTGAGAGAGAATCTCCTTCAGTTTGACTCACTCTAATGGGGTTAAACCACACCTTAGCAATTACACATCCTCCTTCTTGGTAGCCTGTGTGGTCTGACCAAGGCAGAGTGGTAAAGGAGAACGAAGGCTCGAGCCTGGAGTAAACCACACTACAAGCCACACTCCCTTTTTCCTCCCATCTTTTTTTTTTTCTCCACAGTCTACTACCTGAACTGCTGAGCCACGAGAGAGCGAGGGAGAGAGAAAAAGAGAGAGGAGAATAGCGTGAATTTGGATTTGTTCCCAGAAGACTCGTCCTCTCTCTCTCTCTTTCACCAGCTGTCTCTCCTGCATTAGTATTCCAAATGCTCTCTGACAATTCCACAATTAAGAAGTAGAATGGTGCAATTAGTTCACTGTGTATTGAGATGACCCAATTAGTGTTTACTTTACACTGATTTTATCACTTTTAATTTGTAAATGCCGACAGCCTTTCGAGCAACAAAAGCACATCAGATCTTTGTTATTTTATTGAAAATCTGCTCAGCACATAGAGACCATAACCCTCACCGAGCACACAGTCAGTTGATCTTTATTCAAATGTCATCTGAGGTGGAAATGTTCCAGGGTAGTTACAAGCAATTAAATCAACTTATATTTTGAAAGGCAGAATTAGAGTGGTGTACAACCATAAATGTGAGGTTAATTAATAATGAATGACACACTTAATTTCTAGCCTAGTTCTAGCATGCCTCCAATGTTTGCTGTCATGGAGACATTTCTTCTATACATTGTTTTTATAAAGATTTCAGATGAAACATGTTTTCCTATTCAGCATGGACATATTATGTAAATGATAGAGAGATGACTAGGAGAGGGGCACAGTGAATGTGTGCATTGTATGTTTGTTGACATGTTTATTTCCTTGCATGCAGATAAAGCTTAATGAATTTTAACTTCTATTAGAGAGAACAAAAAGAAAAACAATGTAGACGAGACAGTATGATCCAATATGAATTAACAGGGATGCTGTCGGTTTATTTTTACAAAGCAGACCATGAAGGCAGAAATGGTTTTACAATTAAAAATTAAAAAAATGTCAGTGTGTATAAAATTCCCAGCCATATCACAGATTCTCAGTGTTGAAGGAGTAGCACGACATTATGAATAAAAGATGAAAACCATGACAAACTGAGCCACTGTGACCATCAGCAGGACAAAGAAAAAAAACAGCATATGTAGTACCTACAGTGTGTCAGAAAACTGTTTATTTAATATTATCCAGACGTTAAAAATGATATGTAAATGACACCATTGTACCTCACTTAAAACCAGTGGGTATATGTTTCAAGACTGAACATGTTCTGCATTTCCTTAGGGCTTAGAGAAAAGTTTTGTTTAGTCAAGAAATGCTTTACCAGTTTAAATAGAAACTTATGTATTTTAATACATTGCCGCTGCACTGGGAGTAAAAAAAAAAGTTACATTGCACAATGCTGCTGTCAGCAGTTTAATCACCCTCATGGCAGAATAGACGATCGAATCAAACGCCTCTGTCATTGAAAACGTTCAACAATGATCAACTGTGCTTTCTCTGAGCGTATGCACAGCTGCACCCCTTTTAACCGTATTGTAGATTTTGAACATATTCATCCGCTCTCTATGGTCTTTACACACCTGTAACTGGTGAATATGATGCCTTTGGATCCTTGACTTGACCCCCTACTGAGCCATGAGTTCAGCTCAATCACTAACCCATGCTGTTTAACATCTTGGACCAGAAATGGATATTGATTATCACACTATGGCTCTGGTCAGATTGGAGGCAGGTGCTCAGAACCAATGATTTTAACAACCCAGTGTCATGGTGGGAAAGAAAGTAGAAAAATGGTGATGGAGTGCTTTCATCTTTAAAAGAGAAACTCTGAACAAGGATGGATTATATAGTTCCTACATACCACAACTACAACTGCTAAAAAGAAACAAAGACATAAATTGAATGATAATTAATATCAGGACTCTTAGCATATTCAGTGACACACCTCCAAACCATGACCCACAAATTAAAAATGAAAAGAGCCAACATTGTCACTTTAATTTAGGGATAATCCTTTTGGATAATGCCTTTATCTCTCTTAGCATCCATTCTGAAAAGCCCCACGTTTGTGTTATATAACCTGCTCACCAAGGCTGGTGCTTTGAGGCCCTCCATTTATTCACCCTTATTGTTTTGTACTTGTTTGGGGGTTATACCTACCCTTATTTAAAAGGAAAGGGATTTATGTATTCACCCACAACCTAATAAGCTACTTTCAAACACTTGTTGTTGATCTAATTAATTTCATGCATTCATTAATTCCTGTTTTACTGTAAAAACTTTCTGCCAGTTAATTTCCCTTTAATACATTCATCATCTTCACCTGGTACGCACACTTCTTGCTTTTTAACCTCCCTCAGGGCAGGGAGTGGACTCAACCCTATATAAAGTTTAACTGGTTTCTTTGTTCAGTGTGTTTGGATTTTGGCCTACTCAACCCTGCAAACTCTGCCTTACACCTCGGACACCTTGTTAGAATTCAGATTTGTGTGTGCAAAGCATCCCATTTCTATTTTGCTGTAAATGGAGAAAAGAGGTGAGACCCTAACTCTAGTGGAGCGGCCAGGCTCATGCACTTTGACCTGATAACCAAAATGAAAAGCAACATGTTCTCTCATTTGCACACGTCCCGTCATGCATCCAGTTTGGCCCAGACATTAAAGGTTGAATTCAGTAGATAAAATTGATTCTGCCAGCACAAAAACAGCCTTCATCTTACATTCAAGTTGATCCCGCGTGGATTTGTTCTGATTCTGCTAAAAACTTTATGTCGGAACTCAGATATACTGTCGCTTGTACAGATCTTGTACTCTAACCCTACATCATTTGGGCTGCTTCTCTGCCCTGAGTCATCATCTTTAAGATTTGTGCAAAAACTCAAAATTCTACAATCAATAGAATACACACATATTTGTTTGCTGTGATATATGTTTGAATCGCTGTGCAGAGGCACACATGAGCTCACATTGCAGTATATGCAACATATAACATGATATTGTGTAGTCAGACCTTATCTATTCCTCTGCTGTGTATCGCTTCTTTTTGTTGTTCGTAACTGTCCTCTTTTTTGTTAGTTCATCCCTTATGGACCTTACTCTACCTGTAATATGGTTCATCCACTCTGTCCTTTTGTTTCTTGTAAAACATTTAGGTTAAACAAAAAAAAAAAATCTATATACTCATACTAGTTCCCTATATATTTTTTTAATCAGAGCTATGGGTAGTAGCCTTGTGCCTGTTGAATCCCATTTTAAAGGATAATATGACTTCAACTTGGTTGGCTACATTTCAATTAAAAGATGTAAACACAATGGAGACTTTTTGTTGCACCCCATAAAAGCAACACTATAAATGGTGTTGCATAATATATTAATTGATTGAGTGTTGCTGACTGTGCTGTGTCCATTCAAATGTCTGTGTTGGAGGGTGTAATTCTTCATGATGGCTTTTTGGCAAACTGCTGCAATATGCAAATATGCTGCTTTCCTGTGCCACAGCCACTGTTTGTCTGAAGCTTGAGAGAGTGTGTTCAGCTCAGCTGCTTCTAACTTGACGCAGTGTAAGCCTGAGGGCAACCTCAATTACATGTGTAGCTGGTGTAAATGGCTGCCAACCACATCTCTAATCTCAAATTGCTTTTCACAACATAGATCCACACTTACAAATGTACCCTCCCCTTGATAAAAATGTACACACACACACAGTCATGTCTCCATGTTACATGTGGACATAACATTGAGTTACATGTTTGACCTGCATACTCTCTAACCTTAATCTACTTGCCTAACCCTAATGTTAACCTTAATTAAATCTCCAGCATAAGAATATATAATTTACTAAATAGGGATATCCATTTTGTGCTCGTAATATTACTGGGTAAACAGATTTAAATCCCCAGAGTGTGAGTTGTCACCCCACCCAAACCGCATGTGACCACTTGGAACACAAGTGTAGAATGTAACTGCAGGAACCAGGATGTTATAAATCGTCTTTCTGTAGGATACTGACACATCAAGAATTAGTATGCAGTATGAACATATTTTCTTTTGTGAAATCATAGGATCCTATCCATCTAGGTGGCATCTCAAACCCAATTCGACAAATAACCACTCTGCATATGAAATCCTAGACTAGACAGGTTGAATATCCAGGGCCTGGACAGTGAGATGTGGGGGATTACAGATTCCTGGGTGTTCACCTCACACCAACACAGACATCTTGTACAGGAGGTGCCATAGTCATCTCCATAAGTTGAGGCAACTGAGGTCCTTCGGAGTGGGGTGGCTTCTGCAGTGTTCTACATTGTTGCCTGCGTGGATGTAGAGTGGATGCACTGAGAGGGACAGAAAAAGACTGAACAAACTTGTTAAGAGGGTCTGCTCGGTCCTCAACTGCTCTCTGGATTTCACTGAGGAAGTGGGTGAGAGGAGGATGTTGGCGAAGTGAAGATCCATCACAGACACATCTCTCACCCGCTGACTCTGTGGAGGCCCTGAGCAGCTCTTTCAGCAGCAGACTGCTGCACCCACAGTGTGAGAGGGAACGCTTCCCACTGCTGTCAGACTCCACAACACTATATATAACTTTGAATAAAGGAGGTTTTTCTCCTATCACAATCAACTTTTGTCTTTATTAATTTGATTAATTTTAACTATTTCGCCTTTTTTGACACTATAATCAAATCATTATGTACCACTGCACTTTACTGAAATATTGTTTTGAAAATATATTTTTTACCGGCAGATTTACCTAAAATTCTTGACAAACCAGAAACTTGGATAAAAATGATATCAAAGCTGTATAAAGGTATTCTCCAGGCTAACCCCTCTCCACAGATCACAGCAAAACAGGGGTGGGAAAAAGAGCTAGGAAGCCAACTCCAGGATCCTTGGTGGGAGAGAGCAAAATTACGAATGAATAGCTCCTCATCCTGTGCCCGTCTTAACTTAATACAATTCAAAGTACTGCATAGAATGCACTTCAGCAAAGCAAAACTAGCTAAGATTTTTCCTGGCAGTAGTGAAGCTTGCAATAGATGTGCCTTTGTCCCAGCTGACTTAGCCCATACTTTCTGGTCATGCTCGAAGCTAACAGGGTTCTGGAAGAGTTTTTTCAAGATCATGTCTGAGGTTCTAGGTGTAGCTATCACTCCCTGACCGCTCATTGCTATTTTTGGAGTCCCCTCAAATTATTCAAAATTCAGTAAGCAGACATTAAATGTTTTAGCATTTTCCTCTCTGATTGCCCGCAGGCGTATCCTTCTACACTGGAAGCTGCCTAAACCCCTGGCAGAACAATCCTGGCAAACTGACCTAATGTCATTCCTTAATTTAGAAAAAAATCAAATTTTCACTCCGAGGGTCAACTGAGAAATTCTATACTATATGGCCACCTCTTATCTCATATTTCGACAATGCAGCTACAACTCCTACGGTGTAGGGGTGAACAACATATTATTTATTTTTTTTGTTTTGTTTTGTGTTTTTGTTCTTTTTTTTTTTTTTTGTCCAGCTGTGCTCTTTCATCAATGTGAATGTACAAATGTAAGGTGATTGATGAGATATTCTGTTTGAAAAGGGAAGACCAACTGGGGTGGGGGGGTGGGATAATGTTCTGTATGTTTTCTACTTGTTGGTTTGTTTGTTTGTACGTTTTGTTTATTTGGTAAAAAAAACATGCATCTATTTGTAAAGGTCATGTAACATGATATATGTTTCAATAAACAGATTTATAAAAAAAATATATATATATATTTTTTTATTCTTTTTACTTCTTATACATTTGTATACTCTTGTCTACCTCATTCTTAATTCTTTGCTCCTGTATCAAAGGAATTTCCCCGGTGTGGGATCAATGACCAGAAAAATGTCCGGAACACTATGTTCTTAACTGTAAAATGCTTTTAGCATTCATTTAGACTAGAAAAGCGCGATATAAATACAGACCATTTACATCTTGCAGGCCCGTTAATTCCATTCATATATTTATTTCTATCAATCAAGCAATCAATCAATCAAATTTTATTTGAATAGCCCATATTCACAAATCACAATTTGTCTCATAGGGCTTTAACATTGTGAGGCATCCTCTGTCCTTGATCCTCAACAAGAGTTAGGAAAAACTACTAAAAACCCTTTTAACAGGTAAAAATACGTAGAAACCTCAGAGAGCCACATGTGAGGGATCCCTCTCCCAGGACGGACAGAAGTGCAATAGATGTCAAGTGTAGGAAAACATCATCGGGATTAAAGATTTTTAGCAGCATCGATGAAGGTAAACATTTTGAAGGATAACTTCAATACTATATGTCAAGTAGTCCTGCTGCAATCATAGTCTATGGTCAGCAGCCAGCAAGATCATGATCCAGCATCAAGATTGGATGCCACTATAGTCCACAGTCATTGTCTACTGCCGCAAGTTAGGATCCATCATCAGTCGCAGCCTCGGTCGTGATCGACCACCACTATCCGACGCCAACGCGACAAAGGATCTGCCATTCCTACTACGATCAGCCGGCACGACATAGAATCCACCAAACTGGATCCACCACCGCGACCTCCGACACACGATCCACAAATCGCAATCCATGATGATGTGGCCACAGCTGTGTCCCTGGATCTGCGGGCGATAAGGCACAGGGACTCCAGGGAAGGGGTCAAGTCAGAAACATGTATTGATGTGATAAGAATTACTTTGATGTAATAAGGATGGAGAAGAGGAAGGAGAAGAGGAAGGAGAAGCTGGAAAGAGAAGCTCCATGTGTCATGTGTCATAAATTCCCTTTGCACCATCAGGTTTCTAGTCAACAAAAGGTTTTATGTTTGATCCTCAACATAATTTTCTAAACCTCATCAAGCTGACAACCACACTGCTGTCGAACCCTAACCCTAACTTTTTTTAATACATTATCATATCGCCAATATATCGCCACACACATCTTATCTAGAATATAGAGGAATTTATATTAATTAGTTTTTAAAGCGTGGTTTGTAATGCAAATAGTGATGATTTTCTTGTTCATATCCTCACTGCTAAATTTGTCCTGAGGGACGTTTTTCAGGCAAAGTGAAAGAATATCAGAAAATAAACTCATGAACAAACTTGATAGGAGACTACAACCTTCAAGGTACTGCCAATAGGGTAGCAGCTGGTCCTTTTGTTCTGCTTGTTAAGACATTAAACAATCCATTGCAATCTAATAAAAGCTTGTTAAACTGTGGCCTCTGCCTGCTTTAAAAAAGGAGATCACACTTATTAACTGGGATCATTGTAAAACCAATTAACCAAGAGTAAATAAAGCCCACATCATTTCACCTGTCGGCCGTGTCAGGTGGCCAAGTGCCTGGTTAGGCAATAAGAGCTTGGCCATTGAATCAAGGTTTAATCCCATCTGCACTCCTTCATAACAAATTTGATTTAGCCAAGCAGCAGGAGGACAGCCCTGCTATCAGCAATTTCCTCTTTTCTGTGGGAAGGAAATAACTGATGAAGCAGTCTGGTAACAGGGTTGTCTTGGTAAAAAGCTCACAGAGATAGAGAGTAGCATAACACTGCTTTTTAATTAAAGAACTACATCTGCAACAACACCTTTGCAGTGTAACTCACCCATGTGTATCATACGCAACAGAAATGGGACTCTCGTGGTGAAAGGAAATCTTATTTAGATTCAATTTTCTGATGGGAGGTGGCTGAACAGTATATCTGTCAGGCACATTTATCAAGTCTTTAGGCCAGAGTGAGCATTACACACAGAGAAATGTATAAGCAGATAGCTGGGGTATAATAAAAGGCGTAAAGTGTGATGCGACCAAACGTGGAACGGTGAAACTCTCTCGAATTATACAACCATCATGGACTCAGAGAAGCGAATGAAAACTATTTCAATATTTTTAGATTTCAACTCATAAATAAATTAATACATAATACAAAATACATTAATTTCTATGTCATAATCTCAAACTCATAGCTCATTCATCCATGCACTTAACTCCACATTCATTCTTTGATAGGTTTAGATTTACTCATGCCATTAAGTGCTGTTTCACTGTTTCTAAGATGTATGTAGACCAAAATCTGCTTTGTGAACTACATATAAACACATTTATACAATAGTGGATAATGTATATGTAGGAGTGTGATTAAGTATAAAAACATCACTACATCGCCAGTTTCATCTTGCAGGCATGTTGTGTGAGACAGTTAAGAAAGGCAGGGTGGGGGAAAGCAGAGTAAGGGAATGAGAGGCAGTAAAAGGTCGAGTTGGCCAAAGTGGGTAATTGGGCAACTTTGCCTATGTGGTATGCATCCTAGCCATTTGGTTGTCAATTCACCCTATAACTGCAGGTGATTGGTAATGTCGTAAGAACATTTCTATAATGTCACAAATGTTTTAATATATAAGAACTATAACAGATAATGTATTACTGGCTCAAAACGAAAGCATTTGCAAAGTTAATGAAAACAACTGCATGTGGCTGCTTTTCCCATGATGCATTCTGTTCCATGACACTATCCCAAGGCTGTACCACATACCCCAAATCTTTCTCAGCATGAGTACAATTGTTTGGATTCCTCTGCCATGCATTACAATTATAATCTTCAAGGCGACCTCTCATAAAGTTTGAAGAACTTTATCCAAGTAACTCAAAGCACTTGCTACGAGAAGTATATCTATAAAGGCCATGTGAGTCAATCATATTGAAGTTTGACAATTTTTAAGGCATTCCTTGAGTTTTAGGAGAGTCTGAAGGTGGACAGCAGAACTTCACCAAAAACTTTATTG